>NC_050466.1:2117163-2302163 GCF_903995425.1 Onychomys torridus
TGCTCAGTTAGTTACAGGTACATTTAGAAACCCCTGAGGCTTTGCTGTGCATCAGGGAGATTGACAGGAGACACACTGGGGAACAAACCGAACTATGAAATTTAGAATTGGATGTGGAGACATTTGAAAAAATACTCAAACTCATTATTTCAACAAATATTTATTGAGCACCTACTAAGTGCCATGCACTATGGCAGGCCTGTGAGAATACAGTGGTCACCAATGCAGAGCATGTCCCTACCCCTCACGGAGCTTACAGTCTAGCAGTTCAGTCACCCAGTCATCCCCTACTAAAGGTCTCACTACAGACTCAAGTCAGAGCCTTTAGAAAAGGAAGGAGCATGCTAGAACACTAGGCCCTGGCACAGACTAGAATCAGCAAGGTTTTGAGGATGCTTAGAAAACAAGTGGAGAGGTGTGTGTGGTCAGGAAGTAAGAGGTGGTTTGGGAGCACTGTGTGGGAGACCGTTAAGCCTGAGAAACCTAATGATTCTATCAAGTGGAGACACAAAGTTCAGTAACTGAGGCAGAAAGAACAAGGAGAAAGAGAAGGGCCAGGGATTTTGAGGAAAACCAACAGGGCGTGGTCCCAAGGCCAGGGACAGAGGTGACCTAAGTAGGTAAGAATGAACGAACGCCACAAAGCTGTCTCAGTTTGGCCAAAGCAGGGACTGACAAACGTGAGGTGAGCAAGTAGAGGAAGCAGGTGCTGGTGACTCTTCAGGTGAAGGGGCCAAGGGTGATCATCAGGTACTGACCAGAAGCAGAGGGCGAGGCTCTGGCCTGAGGATAAGTCAACAGAGAAGATCAGGCGAGAGGAACAGGAAAAAAGCCTGACAACACAGAAATGAGGCTTATGATCTCAGATTCTGCAACAAATGGCAAAGACTGAAGCTCTAAAGCAAAGAACAGGAAGTGGCCTAAAATGGGGACAATGTGAGGGGTGTCAGTGTTCAGAGCTGGGGACTGAGTGATAGGGAGGTCCATTCTGATGGTTTCTATTATGTTGGAGGAAGCAAAAGACCGAGTCTGGAGGTAAAGAATGCTTGAGAGGATCCCACGAAAGAGGAGCCAAGGGTGGATCTGAGAACACACAGGATTCCCAGGCAGGATGGAGAATGATCCTGGACTTGGGGTAAGGCTCCCATGCCAGGCTCTGTGGCATTCTCCAACTTGAACTGCCTGAGCTCATCAGTGCTATGAATAATACTAGGGATCAAAGAGGCTACGGTGGGCAAGCTCCCCTGAGGAATCCCTCTTAGAACTGAGGGGTCTACATGAGGAGAATTTGAGGGGTGCGGGACACACATTCTTGGTGAAGCAAACAGTATGAGCAAAGACACGAAGCAAGAGGAGTAACAGAAGGGATGTGGTGCCACGAGCTCAGGCACAGAAGCCAGTATGAAGCAAGACTAGGTGACAGCAGAAGGCAAACCGGGGAACAGTGAGGGCTTTAAGGGCCAGTCAGATTTTGTTACTCTTGACTCTGAAGAGGAATAGGACACCCCCTCAAAGTATAAAGCCAAGACTGACCAGAAGGCCTCTTCCCATATCGGCCCTAGCACTGAGGACTCAAATGCTATTCACCCACGCAGAAAAGAGGGATTAAAAGCAGTCTAGCTCACAGGAACCAGTCGAGTATAAATGAGACTATACAAAAATACTCAGCAAAGTGTCTAGCAAAGAAAAGGGGCTCATCCATGGGTCACTTGGTAAGGCTTTATATATGCCTTACCAGTGGGCTTTAGCACAAGCCCTTGGGGATCTTAGAACCAGTCTGTATCTTCTTTGCTTCTTCCTAGCCCTGTGCTCAGCACATACCAGGCCCTACAAAAAAAAAATACTTGTTGATGGATTATCTCTAAACCTAATGGGTACTGAAAACCTGGTCCTGCAACCCAGGGAAAGCACACTTGAGCCTCTGGACTATATCCTCATGGCTGCCAAACAGCTCCCCTGACCCCACCTGTCAAGGCCCAGCTGCACAGTGGGCCTGCAGCCAACATTTCTGAAGCCCTCTACAACAGGCCTCCCACAGATAAGAAAAGGGTATCCCCTGAGGTCCACCACCATTTCCCGAGAGGGCTAGATCACAGGGGGTAGCTGTTCTTCAACAGCGCTCCACATCAGCAGCAGCACACAGGCCTTACAACAATAATAAGTTGAACTGTACTTGCCAAGAAAGCCACCGACCTACAAAGAAAACCTTATCGCTGATCTTGCAGTGCACACCAGCCTCCCCTTTGCAAGAGCTGAGATCAAAAGATAAAGAAGCTATCAAAAAGCCATCTACCCACTTAAAATAATATCTCAAGTCACGTTGGGAACCACAAACATGGGGCCAGCTACCAAAACAATTGTCTAAATGAACTACTTCAATTTCTCCTTAAAACCACCCATGTATTTTAAAAGAAAAACACCCTCTCCACCCACCTTGGCCTGGCAAGGTTTTGATTTGTCTGTTCTCTTTCTTTCACACTCTTGAAAATGACCAAATTTCAGTACCCAAACTGTGGTATCTTACAGACAGGGATCCCACAACTGCCAACTGAGATGAGAAGTGATTGAAATGAAGGCGATTCTGGGGGCACTAGAACTGCTCAGTCTCTTCATCAGGGTGGTGGTTATAGAAGTGCAAACATTGGGCTTGGGGATTTAGCTCAGTGGTAGAGCGCTGGCCTAGCAAGCGTAAGGCCCTGGGTTCGATCCTCAGCTGGGGGGGGGGTGTGCAAACATATTTGTTAATTTTCTGAGCCATGCACTCAAGATCAGTACACTTCATGTTGGTATACCTCAATAAAACATCAAGCACACATAACAGGTTCAAGGGAAAAGATGAAGAGCCAAGAACACAACAGTGAAATCCAGAATTTGTTTCTCAACAAATGCCCCTAACATCTCTTCCCTGCTCTCACCATTCACTAGCTGAGTGGCCTTAAGCAAGCTGGATCATCTCTCTGAGCTCCCCATTTCCCTGTTAACTAGGAATCAATAAAGCACCTACAGCAACAGCACATTCAGCTGGCCTTGAAAGGAGAATGCACCTACCACTGTTACCAGAGACCAGTAAATGCTGACCACCGTACCTTTCACAGCTACAATTATGCCTCAGTTACCTTGCCCACAGTTGCTGCATCCAATTCAACCACACAATGTTAATACCATCCTTCTCTGACAAATGAGGAAACTGAGACAAGACCATACAACACACAGATTGCAGGTGAGTATCTAAATATTAATGCTAATTAACACCACTATGGCACGACTTTGAACTAGGCTTAACCCTGACTGCTTTTACTCACCCTGTGCAGTACATGCCGTAATTACCTATTTTACAGATGAGTTAGCTACGGCACAATGCAGTTAAGAATTGGCTAAGGTGGCAATTGGCTAGAAAGTGGCAGGCCTAGGGTTTGAACACAGGTAATCTGATGGCAGAATCCAAGTTCTTAACACTTCAAGGTTCATCAGCTAGGAGCTATACCTTTCAGAACCATTCACGGCCTAAGCCCTTACCACAACCAGCTGATCCCACAACACCCTGCTCCATCATGCAGCTTCCAATGACCAAAAGAGCAACCCTCCCATTTCCCATTTTCAGTCCTAGGAGAAGGAAAATACACGCATTTCATGGAGAATCTAACTGACCCCAGGTGTCACCTCACCTAGAGGACCACAGAAAGAATCAGGCCTAGCTGCTGTCCTTGAAAAACTCAGTCCTGGTAAAGAAGACCTAGAAAAGCATTATTATTATCAGTCTCCTGGGTTATAAATGGTTCTTTTTCCCAGCCCCTGAAGTTTATGGGAGCTATGTGCAAAAAAAGGAGACATGAGCTTCAAGTGCACTTCTCATCTGCTTCTGCCTCTGCCAAAGCAAATGCGTTCATGTGAGAAGATGGCCTCAGCCCCTCACCTCTACGGGAGGCCTCAGACTACGAGAGGAACAGTTAAAAAAAAAAAAAAAAAAAAAAAAAAAAAAAAAAAAAAAAAAAAAAAAAACCTTGCATAGACTTCAAGACCAGAAATGGTTTAAACTAAAAAGCCAAGTACCACCACTTCCTCAACCAGTTTCTGCACCTCTGTAACTGACTTCCTGCTATGTCAGACAGGAATCGATTCCACACCCCACACTGGGAGACACTTAGGCCACACCATCACACCGCAATCTCTCCACTCCAGCACCCCGGCTGTCATTCATACCAAACTCAGAACCACCTCAGGACTTTTGAACTTGCTGTTCCCACTACCTACATCTTCCTTCCACGTCTGTCACTGCACCATACCACTCAGGACTCCATGGCACCTCCTCAGGAAAGTCCTACCTGTTCCATTTTCTATCACTTCTCTCTTCCATAACTCTTCTTTATCACCGTCTGGGACTCAGCATAAGAGCTCACCCTCCACACGTCTACAGCAGCCACTCCCTCTCCAGAGCCTTAACTGTACCTTTCTTTCCTCTCAGCACTAACCTTAGCCCTATTTATCTTATCTGCTTGTTTGCTTTTTCATACTGTTTCCCACAGGAGCCTTGCACGATGGTTGAGGGCAGGGAAGGTGTCTGTCTTGTTCAGGGTTTTACAGTGGAACTCGGTAATGGAGGATACCCCAGTATATAACAGTGCCTAGCACATTTTGGCCTCCACTACTCTTTGACCAAATGCACCCTCCTCCCTGTCCTGGAGAGCAGGCCTGGGGGGCTCCTGGAATGGGATGCTTGTTCTCCATTCTACATCCAGCCCTGTGTTGGCGGAGGTGGCGCTGGCAGACATTACCTGCGCCTCACCGGCTTCATGCAGCTCTTCAGCTGCCTGGCCTCAGCCTCCACAGGACCCTGGCACTCAGGCTGTGGCTCCAGCTGCTGCAGCTGCTGCTGCTGGGGCAGCCCTTCGGCATCAGTGGGTGTGGGAGCGGGTGCGATCCGGAGCAGGACAGTGTAGTTGCGGCCATGGTTGTTGGCCCAGAAAGTGCCCTCGGGGGTCTCATAGCGCACCACGAAGTCGAGGCGCGCCCCATCTCCCGCACCCTCAGCAAAGGGCAGCTGGAAGGCAAAACGGTCAGTGCGGCCACCGTCGTCGGGTGAGGAGGCAGACATCTGGCCAGGGCCCAGGCCTAGACCCGGATCCAGGAGGGGATCTCCTGCTCCTGTTCCTCCCACTCCTGCCCCCGGGGGGCTGCGTGGGACATAGCGCGCTGGGTGGTCGCAGAAGGAAGCCCAGCCGTCGTGTGAGGCCCGCACGTGCACCGCCTTCTCGAAGGAGCGGTTCAGCACGCGCACCAACCCGCGCACCACCGGCGGGCGCCCCCCAGGCACCCACACCCCGGAGCCCCCGGGGACCGCTCCAGGAGGCGGCAGCAGCGCCTCCAGCTCCACCATCACGCGCCCCAACCGCTCCAGACGGCCCAGCGCGGGCGGCAACGAAAATGTGGGCACCAGGTAAAACCCCCCGCCAGCGGGAACGGGACACAGCGGCGAGGGATCAGGGCAAGCCTCCTCTTCCTCCTCCTCCCCTTCATCCCCATCCTCGCCATCATCGTCCTCATCAGCCCCGCCGCTGCCGCCATCTTGCCCGGTCGCCGCCGCCATCTTGCCCGCCCCGGGCCCGCCCCACGGCCGGTAGCGGCGTAGCTGCGCCAGAGGCAGCCCCAGGGCCTCGTCAGCGAACAGCACTCTCCGCGGGGCCACCGCTGCCTCAACCGAGGCGCGGGGCTCTCCCGCAGCCGGCGACGGGGGCGCGGGATGCCGCAGCGGTGGCTCCACAGGGGCCGTGCGCGCCATATCGGCGGCGGCGGCGGCGGCACCGACGGCACCGGCGGTGGGACCGGCGGGGGCAGGGCCTGAAAAGGCGGGCAGCCAATGGGGAGGCCAGAGAGAGGGGGTGGGGCTCCAGTGGAGCGTAGGCGGCGAGATGAAGACAGGTACAGCCAACAGCCAATGGACAGCCACGGGGGAGTGACGTAGGCAGTGACTGACGGGCAGGAGAAGCTAGCGGCCAATGAGGACGCCCGAGCGTGGGCGGTGTGGGAGGCGGGATGATCACCGAATTAATGGAAAGGCCGGAGTGGGGTTAATGCGGGACCGAAGATGTAGCTAGCTGAAGTATGACATTTAGTGGGGAGGTCTAAGCGCGAGCGGCATAATGGGCGGCGGGAAGATGAAATGGCTGCAGGCAATGGGAGCAGCGGGGAGCGAACCCAGAGGTCCAAAAAGTGGGAGATCCGCAGGTTGCGTAGGCGGTGAGACGTAAGAAAGATAAAAAGAACAGCCAATGGAGAACTGCACCCGAATGATGTAGAGGCAGGATGACGATAATGATTGCAACGAGCCAATGGGGAGTCTTGTGAGAGTGCACTATGGCTTCAAGGGGTGGTAACAGGGTGGATCTAGCCAATACCGAGACTGAAAGGAGGCTGGAAGATATTGTGTGAGCATATACAGAGGCGGGACTGAAGGGGGAAGAGCCCTTGGGCATGTGAGGAGTGAATGTGGGAGTGAGAAAGACATGGGGAGCCAGGGTGAAGGCTGGGAAATCTCAAAGGGCAGTGCCAGTATAGGATTAACCAATGCCTAAACTGGAAAGTGTAGCCGGACAGAGACTCTAGAGGCAAAATGGGAAAGCAGAGCCAAGGGCAGTGGTGTAGGTGATGTGAAGGAAAGCATAAATAGCCAATAATTAGGTTAGAGTGGAAGAAGGTGCATAGGGTGAGCCTGAGCTACTCAGTGCAAAGAATCAGAATTCAGGCATCCCATAAAATGATTAGGCCTCTGGGGAATGGATTTACCTTCCCCCTGACCTTCCGTGACTCCCATGACCCCACGAATTTCCAGAGCCCCTATAAGCCTAGACTGTACCATAGTGTGAGACCAAAGCGAAACAGCTCTGCCATCAGTTACTGGGTGTGTCCTGCCCACACACACATACCTCCCAGCCTTTTCGTGAACAGTGCAACTAGCCAAGAACACTCTTGATTGTTCCTTAAAGTTCCCAGTTGAGCATTGGTGTTCTTCAGGACTTGGCACCATTGGGAAAATCAATCACAATATAGGAAATAGAACTTTTTCAAGGATTAGCTTGTTCTAACTTTCACTCAGCACACATTGACCCTGACAGTACACAACCAGTTGATTGAGCATGTTAATAGACTCTGGCTAATCCTGCCCTTCTTGCTCATTTTGACACTTTGCACCCACGGTGGCTTCCTCTCCCCACGTTCGTTCCCCATCTCTGTTGAGCCCATCTCCTCTGCCCAGAGTGCTGTCTCATCTGTTTCCTTTCTCGAGTGAATTCTTTTCGTTCTCCCTTTGAGACCTCACTTCTATGGGAACGGAATAGACTCTGCCAGCATGCTCATTCACACATCACCGTTTCTGTCTCACTAACTCACGTACTAGGCCTTACTGTCTGCCACGTGCCACGTTCAGGGAGTGCTTTCATCTAGCCCTCACAGTACCCCTAGCAGGAAGGCCATCCCTTGGCCCCTACAGTGTCTCTGCTCCTCCAGTCTGTGGCCAGGGTCATGAAAGAGTATGTTCAGCTACAAGAAGCGGAAAAATAATGAAATGATGGAGGTTTAAACAAGGCAGAACTTTTTTTTTTTTTTTCTCCTCTGAAAGTTCAAGGTGGCAAGTAATCTCAGGACTCTTATCCTGTCTGCCTGTTTTAGGTACCAACTGTGCCCTGATCTTGCTTTGGAGTCTCATTCTTTAGCAAATCCTGTAGGTTATTTATCCAAAGCATTTCCCAAGCAGAATATGGTGATGCACATCTGTAATCCCAGCACTCAGGAGGGTGAGGCAGGAGGATCACTGAATTCAAGACCAGCCTAGGCTACAAGTGTGATCTTGTCTTTAAAAAGAATGGTCAGGTGCATTGCAGCTCAGTGGTAAATCACTTCCTACAAGTGCACGGGCCCCACCTCTAGCACCCTTTTTTAAAGTCCCAAATCATCTTTTCTTTATCACTCTACCAACAGGACCAGCCCCAGTGCCAGTCACCTGGGCCACTCTAGTAGCCTCCTCCTGCTTGGTCTCTGTCCCATGTTCTTACACTCTATTCCACATTCAGCTATCTAAGGTGTCCTCCTAAGTCCTGACAGTGATGTCCCTCCTCAGCTCCCGACACTCCGATGGAGGAAAAGCCAACCCTCCAGGGTGTTGAAAAAGGCATAATCTAATGAGTCCTCTTTGACCTTACCTCTTGTTCCTCTTGCTTTCGCTCACTGCACTCAAGACACACCAGACTTCTTGTTGCTGCTCTCCAAATCCAGTACACTCACCTCAGGGCATTCCCATTGGCCCTTTCCTACAGGTCTGCAGACCTCTCCATGGCTCTCTTCCTCACCTATGCCAGGTCTTTGTCAAAGATCTCTTTCCCTGGCCTGTTCAATTCTACCCATTCATCTTCAACCAGGTCCTCTTCCCCAGAATCCTACATGAGCAGATATAGTTAAGGTGGAGAGGAGATGCTGCCCTCTGACAGCCTGACCCCCCACCCCCGCCCTTGTTCTGCAAAGATCCTGGCTTTCAGCTTCAGTAACCTCAACCCTCCCTCACCTGAGGCCCCACTCAAGTAGACTCCTGGGAATCTCTGTCGCTAACCCTCATTCACGTTCCCTGCCACATCTCTGGCCAGTCTTCTCCACAGAGTGTCAGGAACAGACAGATGGTCACAGGGATATAAAGGAGGACGCAGACCATACCATGGACCCTGAGAAAGCCAGCACCTATTCCAGAAAAAGACGGGTGCTAGGGCAAGGACTAGAACTGTCTCAGTCACACAGAAGATACAGGGACTATTCAGGCCCAAGTATACAGGGAGCAGGGATCATTAACTTAGGGCATGCCTACAGTTAGCTGCCCAGGACTCCGTTAGGTATGTTCTTCAGCCCTCCCCTCTCCCCTCCCACACACAACCACTCTGTTAAGCTCCCAGGATCCCTGCAAAGCTCCAAAGTCAGAAAGAGGACCTCATCCCACCTCTGTACTTCCCTTTCGCCTCAGTACCTCCCTCTGCTTCCAGCCACCACACAGGCCATGTTTGCTCTTAGATATGTCCCACCAACTTAGAAGCCCCAACCAGTGAAAGTTTTGCTTTGAGCTAATGGTAGGAAGGGTGGAGGGTTTTTTTTTTTTTTTAATTGTTGTTGTTGGCTGATATTTTTAGGTCTTTTTTTTTTCTCTATTCACTTTTTTCCCCTTTTGTCTTTACAAAGCCAGGCCATCAGTTCCACTCTTGTCTTTTCTAGAAAGGTGAGTTAAGTTGAGGAAAGCCACTCTCTTTTTTTTGGGGGGGGGGGCTTTGAAGATAGGGGACAAGAAAAAGGGGGCAAAGGATAGAAACGGTAAAGGGCTGGGTATTTGCCACTAGACTAGTATCGTGTGAATAAAAACTGACTTCTACTTTCTCTTCATCAGGCCTGAAGGCGGTCTTGCAAAGAAGTTGCAGTGAGCATGCAGTTGGATACCTGGAACTCTGCGCTCTACGGGGTGCCAGGGCACCAAAAGCTGGAAGCTTTGCCCATGCCTTGTCAGGGGAAATCTGTAGAGGCTGGTCTATGTTGAGCACTGGTTGGAAGGAGCAGGTCTGTGCCAAAGCGAGAAAATGCAACTGCCAGTCTTGTACAAAAACTTTAAAAGCTCACAAGCTTCAAGCTCCAGAAGAGTCTCCAAATCCCAGAACTTCCCTGTCATCGAATCCTAGAAATTAAAACCTGACACTGTTGGCTTCAGGAAAACGGGGTACTTCAGAGCCCAGTGCTAAGGACCCCTATTTTCCATCTTTGTGATCTTGGGCAAGTTGCACCTCCATTTTCCCCATACAATACAGTAATGACGAGATGGAGCTCAAAGGGTGAGGATTGAACACAATTGTTTGTGAGAAATGTTCAGCTCTGTGGCTAGAATGCGGAAATTTCTAGATAGATGTTGGCTACCAAAATTATGGCAGTGACTTAGAATCCTAAACCTTTGGGAACTGTAGCTTTTCTTTCCTTTTGTTGTTTAGGTTTTTGAGACAGAATTTGGCTATATAGCCCCGGGCAGCATTAAACTCTTTATCCTTCTGCCTGAGCCTCCTGGGTGCTGGGATTACTGGTGTGTGTTAATGATGCTGGGTGAAACTGGGGCTTTTCAACAAAGGATGTCACAAAGGCTGGGGGCGGGAGTCAGAATCATCAGGCTATGGTTATATTGTTCCTGACAGGATGGGAACCCTGGGATGCCCTGTGTATGACTTTTTTTTTCCTTAATCTTGTTTTGGTGGTGCTGAGGATGGAACCGAGAGTCTTATGCTTGTTAAGCAAGCCCTCTGCCACTGAGCTGCATGCTGAGCCTTTCTTGCCCTAGCCCTTGGTTGTGATGTTCGATGCATTAGTATGGGGCCGTTAGGGCTGTTAGCAGGTGGGTGACTGCTGGGTCAGAGCACTGAGGCATAAACAGCATGTGGAGATCCTTTTCTCTTCACGCTGAGACTTCAGCAGATTCTAGGAGCCAGTGATTCTGAGACTCGTTGATTCTATGAATTTGTGGTAGGAGTACACCCCACTTTCTTTCTCCATGAACTGCATTACATAGCTCTTGCCTTCTATGGAAAGAAAGGTTACAGAGGTGTCCAGATCTCCCAACCTCTGGCAACAGGAATGGTGGTGATCATATGGACTCTTCCTAAGGAAAAAGCGAGGCCTGAAAAGCCTCTGGAAACCGAGCACTATTCCATGTCTTTCTTTGCTGTCTCCCATCCAAATGTTGGCCTTCAGATTCCTTCTCCTGTTCAAGCCAAGGGTCCTCAAACATCCTCCCATGCACAGAACCGTGGCTCGACCTGCCTTGGGATGCCTTTGTGATTTATTTTCCCTTACTTTTTTTTCTGACTCTCTACACACTTTTGTTTAAGAAATTGTGGTTTCTCAGGAGCCCTGTTATCTCATTGATACCTTTTACCTCTGTGGTGAGGGGAAGAAATCATATTTTCAGATGACTTGTAAAGGGCAAAGAAAAAACCCAAAATTTCAAAATTTCCGTTTAAGTCTCATAAGAATAAACAAAGCGAGAGAGAGAGAGAGAGAGAAAAAAAAAAAAAACTATGAGAACCCCCCCACCCTGTGATTATCAGCACACACACTCATCAAAAAAAATTGGATTATTAGAAGAGAGAGGTCTGCGGCTTCCACGCCGTGGTTTTTCTTCTCGGTATAAAAGCAAAGTTGTTTTTGATAATGTGGCAGTTTCCCACAAGCCAGGCTGATCCTTCTCTGTCAGTCCACTTCACCAAGGTGAGTGTCCCTGCTCTCCCCCACCAGACACAGCTCTGCTGGAGAAAGTGTCAGGGAGATAGCAGTTGGGGAGGGGCGGGTCAGGAGCCCTCCAGTCCAGCTGGAAACACACAGCCACTGTCAACTCCAGGTAAGGACTTGTGAAACTAATATCACTTATCCTAAGTACCAGATAGGTGGAGCAGTCAGTCCTTAAACTGGGACAAAAAGAAGCTAATTGATGGGTTGATGCACAGATGGACAGTGTTTTTTAAATGTCAATCAACTGCTAGTCTCTATGAATGCCAGAGCTCTGGGCCACTCAACATCTTGTCCAGCTGGATCTGGGCACTTGAACTGAATCTCATTTCTTTCCTCTTGATGCCCCCCACTTCTTTTCCTGTCTCACTCTGTTTCTTTGTCTGTCTCTGTCTTTCTCCCGTGAATGGCCACTCGATGTTCATGTCTTTTCAAGGCTCTGACTAGATTCCTCTCTGTCTCTTCCATCCTGACCACCTGTGTCCCATTGCTTTCCTCCACCTCTCTGACTCTCTGGGCTCACCTTCCTCCACCTGCTTCTCCACCCAGTGTCCGGCACAGAGACTGGACCACCACTGGCCCTTGCTAATAATGACTAGAGAGCTCCGTTTTCCAAAAATGGGTATCAGTTTTGTTGGTCCTAGGGGGAGGAGGGTTGTGAGCATCAGGTCAGTCTTAGCATTTAATTGAGCTTCTGCTGTCACATAAGAGGACACGCTCTTGAAAGGCACTTCACAGCGTAGTCAACCATGGTTTAGCAAAGGACTGTGTGAGTGTGACCAGAGTCCATGTCCACGGAGAACAGGCAGTTCAGGATGAAGGTGAGCTAGTCTCTTTAGGCTTAGTCCTGTGGCACTGTATCTGGTATATGGTAACTTCTCACTGTTAGCTGTTAGTATTTTTAAACAAATTAGAATCACGCTGTTTTGGGGGTTTGTTCCTGCTTTATTCAATCAACACCATCTTTGTAGCATACTAAAAATAATGAACACGTGATCTTTTATGTCTGCCATGACTGTCCTCATACCACACTCTGAATTGCCTGAATTAAGTGCTGATGGTTGGATAGTCAGGTTTCTTCTAATTACAAAAAGTCACGACTGACTCCTTGGACCCTGAAAATGGAGTAGCTGGGGAGGAAGGAGTATACGTTTTTAAGGATTGTTTTTTGTTTTCTCTGCAAATTGCTTTTCCAAAATGCTGTCTTGTTTTATGTTGTTTCTGTTCAAGCTAATCTTAGAATCTTAGGTGGGTAGTACCATTTTTAATCCATCATAAGAAAAAGTTACATTGTCAAATTTTGCATTCTTTGATGACTTTGAATGACTATAGGCCATTTGTGCTTTGTGAACAAGAGTTGTATGATCATGTTCTTAATCCTAATGGAGTACCCAAAGTTTTGTTTTCTACAGATCTTAATTTGGAAAGGATAATAACTTTTTATTGGCAATATGTATATGGCAAACATTTGCCCCAAGTTCATCAGTTGTGAATATGTGTTTTTTGTTTTTGTTTTGTTTTTGTTTTTGTTTTTAAGCTAAGGATTGAATTCAGGGCCTTATGCTAAATCCCCAACCCAAATATGTGTGTTTTAATTTTATCTATTTACTTATTTTATGAGTATGCATGTTTGCCTGCATGTGCACCATATGCGTGTCTGGTGCCCATAGAGGTCAGAGGAGGGTGTGGGATCCCATGGGACTAGAGTTACAGATATTTGTGAGTTGCCACATGGATGCTGGGAATTGAAGCCACCTCCTTGGGAAGAGCAACCAGTGCTCTTAACCAGTGAGCCATCTCTCCAGCTCCATTTGTGTGCTTTTCTATTGTTTTTGTTTTGAGATAGGGTCTCACTGTATAGCCCTGGCTGGCCTAGAGAACTCACTGTGTAGACCAGGCTGACCTCACATTCACAGAGATCCAGCCATCTGCCTCTGCCTCACAAGTGCTGGGACTAAAGGTACACGTCACTATACCTGACTGTCATTTGCTTTTTTTAAATACTTTTTGTGCTTTGTAATGCACATGTGTTTTATGTGTTCAGACTACTCTTTTCTTATGTGGCTTCTGTCTATGGCTTTGTGCTTTAAAAGTATTTTGCCACTTGAAAATGAGATAATTGTTCACCCCATATTGGCTTCCAGTCTCCTTTATGGCTTCATTTTTTCCACTTACTACAGAGGTCAAAAGTGTGGGTACTGGAGCCAGACTGTCTGGAACAACCTAGCCTCACCTCAAGTCATCTATGTGAATTTTAACCATCACTTAACCTCTCTGTCCCTCCATTTCCTCGTATGTACTATGATGGTTATACTAGTACCTACCTCAAAGGCTCTTTCTGGGGATTGGATCTATTAATCATGCTAGGTGCTTAGCACAAGGCTGAACACACAATGACAGGCATTAAAATGCATGTCTTCGGGGGATCTGGGAATTATTCTAGAGCCTGTAATGCTGGAGACATTTCAGGAGGGCAGAGAGGTACTTGTAGGAAAGTGGACTAATCATTCTATCCGGTCACTTGATTTTCTCCTGTCTCAGAAGCATTTGTTAATCTAGCCTGCACGATTCCTCATGTTGAAACATTGCATTCATCACAAATCCCATTTTCTCTATGCATAAGTAAGTCTATGGCCAAAGCTTTCTACTCTGCTCTAGTCCTTAGTGGTTGTTCTTGTACAAGACCAATACTGCTTTTCTGATGTTGCTTTGCAAAACAATTCAATACCAGCCATGGATGTCTCTGGCACCTAGTGGCAATTAGTCCTCCAGCCAGAGGCCAGTGATTATTTGAGTCAATTCTCTCTCTCTCTCTCTCTCTCTCTCTCTCTCTGTTTTTCACTCTTTTTCTCATTATTTCTCTGTCACTGTTTCTCTAAAGAGCTCTCATGTCTCTGTGATCTATTTCTGTTCCATCTCATGTCCCTCACTCTCTATCTCTATCTCTCTCTCCAACTGTATCTCTTCTCCCATGTCTGTTTCCCCATGTCTTTATTCAATACACATATGGGCGCACACACAAACACACATGATGGATGGATGGATGGATGGATGGATGGATGGATGGATGGATGGATGACAGGACAGAAAGACCCTGGCCTTCCTCCACCCCAAACTCTTTCCAGGCCTCACAGAGATGTTGTGTCATTTAAACCCAAGATCAGATCTCAGAATTCTCAGTGGGACCTCGCCTCTGACCATCCCCCATTATGGCCTCAGTTTACCCCACAGTACCCAGGAGACCTGAAGTGTCAGCCCCTTCTGCCTTCTCACAAATTGGATCCAGATTTCAGCAGGATGGTCCTTAATCATGTAATGAGGCCAAGCCTCAGAAACTCTGGCCTGGGTAAGACTCTGGGCCCCATGAGTCGGAAGCCCTAACTGACCAGAGAATAGTAATGATGGCGGGGTATCAGTCAGAATGTATCCTCAGAGTTGGTGCTGGATTCCTGGAGATCACTATTCTGAGGTCTTTCCTAAGAGCCTGGTGGTGTGCTCTTTCCATGAGTCCTAGGCCAAATGTCTTTCTCTTGAATGTTATGATTTGGGGAATGTTGTCCCAGGATAGGAGGGCTGGAGCCATATGTAAGTGTCCATTTATCAGTGAGACATTTTGCTTAGCATTTTATATGTACTAACTTTGGCAGATGGCCCCTGTTACTGTCCCAAATTAGAAAGGAGGGCAAAGCCTGTCCTACAGATCAGGACAGAATAGGGTCCTTCCAATTCTCTGCCTTTAGGGAGCTCGGGGAGGAAGCTGAGGAGAACTTGCTGACACTCCGGGCCCAGCAAGAGGCCTTATAGACTTTTGGGCTTCCTAGCCTTTAGGTGGTTCCCATTTCTTTGGACTCTGGGACAGTGATCCACACAGTGAGAAGGATCACACAGTGATCTCACACAGTGATCTCACACAGTGAGAAGGTGAATCCATGCACCCTACAAAGTTTGTATTCCTGAGATACTGAAATCCATTGGCTCTAAGAAATGAGATCTTATAGTTCTAAGTTTCGGTTACTATACCATTTGAAGACCCAACAGGAGGTCCCAATATCCATGAGGCCTGCCTAACACTCACCAAGCATCCAACCTTGGGCCTCTCTGACATCCAAGAAATACAGGGTCTACAGAACTTGGGGTTTGCATGGTGGCCAGATGGACGTCACCTACCACATCCGCTAGCACCCACGTCACCCTACCTGGGCCTATCCGGCTATGGGATGGACCAGGCAGTTCTCGGAACGAAACCTGTGGGGTGGGTTGTCTGCCCCCTTCTCTTCCTCTTTGTTGCCGATGAAGCCCGGTACATCCGGCCGCCATGACGTCAATGGCAGAAAAATCTGGCCAAGTTGGGGTTGTGACAACAGGGCCCAGATGTAGACCCCGATAGGAAAACATATTCTGTGTCCCAGAAACAACCTCCATACAGCTTCTGAGAAATAGTCAAAAAGGGACGCCCCAACAGACAGTGCAGGAAGCTGGCTGGCCAGCCCAGCTCTCTAGGTCCCTACTACCACTAGACAGACCATATCCAATTTGGGTCCCCTTTCTTAGAATGTACTGATGCTTCCCAGAGTCAGACCAGTTCCAGATGTATTTAGGGAGGAGATTTCTTATAAGTTCTGGCCAAATATCTAGACTGCTTCAAAAGTGACCATGGTCCGCCCATGAGGGCTAAGCCATTATGGTGGAAAATTCTACTCACCAAACTTGATACGTGTTTGCTTGGACTGCTGTAATGAAGTATCACAAACTGGGTGACTTATACAGCATAGTTTATCGTGTCACAGTTCTGGAGGCTAGAAGACCAAGATCAAGATGTCAGCAGGGTTGGCTCCTTTTATAACCCCTCCCTGGCCTTCTCCTAGTTTCTGGTTATTTTCCTTGCTGTCCTTTGCCTTGGAGAAGCATTACTTCATGGCTGCCTGCCTTCATTCAGTCTTTCACTTCCTCATCTCATTACAGCCTCCAAGGACCCAGACCCCTGGTTTTCACGCTAATGTTTTAACCCCTGAGATACTACAGTTTTAATACCTACGTATTAAACTCACACCAATCTCTCTCAGGGCCACAGTTCTGACAATCCCCATGACATGATAGCAAAGAAGAAATCGCCTTCCAGGACACTTGTGTGCTCCCTTGGCTGTTTTCAGTAGAATAGAGAATGACATAGACATGGAGCAGGGATTTTATGAACTGTAGACACAGATACATACTTCCTCGAGAAAGATGTGGAGACATTGGCCTGGAATGGTGCCTTGTAATCCCAGCACTCAGAAAGCAGAAGCTAACAGCTCAAGAACAACACAGCTGTGTAATGAGTTCCAGGCCAGCCCAGGCTAAATGAGCCCCTGTCCAAAAAAAGAAAGGCGGTGCCAGGCTATAGAAAAACTATAGAATTATGAACCTGGGTACCCCTTTAATTTAAAAGGGGGATAGAAATATATAGTCACTTCAAGATCTGATTGCCTCTCTGACTAGAACTGTAATATCCTGGGGAAAAAAAGCCATGCCTCTCAGGGGCTATAAGGTACTGGGGCTCAGCAGAGAGGCCTGGGTCACCACTGACAGTTTTCAGACTATGACTACAGCAGAGTAAAGCACCATCTGTAACTGCAGGTTAGAGTGGCAACCACAAGGGAACTGTGGTATGGCTAGGGGAAGAGGATATGGTGTAGGAATTCCAAGCTTGAGGAGCAGAGATTGGGGCAAGTAGGGGTGAGGCTAATTTGGGGAGCTCCCAAAGCCCTAGATCAAGAAATCCTATCCCTCTTTTTTCCGGCCACCTGCCATGCTAACACCATGCAGGACAAAAGCCCAGAGAAGACTAACCCCCACTGTGGCCCTCAGCTCTGCAGTCTTGAATTCAGTTACCTACCCGCATGTCTCTCCAGGCATCTAATGCTACTTTTGCGTCTAGCCACAGCTGCCTGCTGTCATCACTGCAAACTCTGCTCCTCCATCCTCCATCTCTGGTAATGCCCACTTTGTCATAGCTGCTTCTGCCAAAGGGTCATCTTGACCCTTTCTCTCATCTCCTACATCCAAGCTCCCAGCAATTTTTCCCGACTCTGTCTTCTAAGGGGACTTAGTATCCAGCCATTTCTTACCAGCTCCTCTGCCATTATCCAGGTTGGTAGCAGCAGCATCACCTGCCTAAACTACTGCAGTAGACTTCTCACTAGTACTACTAGTTCGCTGGAATCTTCCCTCGCATAGCATCCAGCTGAATCTTTTGAGCTCATGCCCAAGTCACTGGAATCAAATAATGAGAACAGAGTCTAAGACAAGCCCCAGAAGAATCAGCAAAGATTGCAACCTGTACAGAATGCAGGGGGTACCAGAAGGCTGAGGCTCCACCAACTAACTCCCCATTGCCCCACATTCACAACAGGGCTGTGTGGTGAATGCAGACAAGTCAGGTGCTGGACATGTACATGTGGGGGATATACATATATGTGTTATATACATATTATATACACACACACACACACACACACACACATACATACATATATCAGGGTAGGGTGTATGTGTGTAAGACAGACAAGGGCTAGGGTATAGTTATGGGGCCCTTTGGGGCATGCCCTAGTCAATATCTGCTCTGACCAGAGGTTATCTGTATGGTTCAATTGGATGACCATCTTACACCACCCATGGAACGTATGTGACTCCATTCCACTGTCGTCCCTGCAGCCTGCCTCTGACAAGAACCCAATGCCCAACCCCAGGCCAGCCAAGCCCGTGGCCCCTTCCTTGGCCCTTGGTCCCTCCCCAGGAGTCTTGCCAAGCTGGAAGACTGCACCCAAGGCCTCAGAGCTCCTAGCCACCAGGGGTCCTGGGGGAACCTTCCAAGGCCGGGACCTGCGAGGTGGGGCTCACACTTCTTCCTTGAACCCCTTGCCACCATCACAGCTGCAGGTGAGGCCCAGGGCCCAGAATGGGGCAAGCAGGGTGGGGTACCTGGGCCTATAGGTGCCGACCTTTACTGTGGCATATGGCAGGAGGGGGGCTGGCTGGGGCACAGGAAGTGGTTTATGGGTCCCAGGCAAGTCTATGACTTATGCAGATGTTGCAGGGCCAAGAAAATCCCCACTCTCCAGGCCTCAGATTCGAGGCTTCCCCCACCCTCCCAATCCTTGTCCCAAAAGGAGACCTTATAGTCTCACTGTGACAAGAGGAGATGGCTGGAGCCCAGAAAGGTAAGGTGACAGTGTTGGGACCAACTCTACCTCTTGTAACAACTGTTTGATATTGGTGAGTCATGTCTCCATGAGCCTCAGAGTCCATGTGAACTGGCTATGTTAATAGTTCCTACCACGTGGAACTTTAGTGAAAAGCTGATGAATAAGACACAGAACTGTGACAATGAGGCTAGCATCTCATGGTATCTGCCTCTCCTTCCAGCTGCCGACAGTACCCCTGGTCATGGTGGCACCCTCTGGGGCCCGACTAGGTCCCTCACCCCACCTGCAGGCACTTCTCCAGGATAGACCACACTTCATGCATCAGGTATGGAATCTGAACAGGCTGGGACGAGGGAGCAAACAGGACAACCATGAGGCAGAGTCCGAGCCAGGCTGAGCCATGGCCCATGTCTGTTCCTCAGCTCTCCACTGTGGATGCCCATGCCCAGACCCCTGTGCTGCAAGTGCGCCCACTGGACAACCCGGCCATGATCAGCCTCCCACCACCTTCTGCTGCCACTGGGGTCTTCTCCCTCAAGGCCCGGCCTGGCCTGCCACCTGGTAAACACCTCAGCTTTCTCCCTATGGCTTCACAGAATCTCCAAGTCCTCAGATCTTCATACACAATGTAAACTTTTTCTGAATTGCAGCCCTATAGAGGTCTAGAGGGGTCTTAAGAGTCATGAACATTCCAACTTCCAAAAACCCTCAGGCTTAGAACCTTGAAGACATAGAATGTCAAAAATCATAAATCACTGCCATTAGTCAAAATGTCATTATTTACCAATGGGTGTCTTTAGGCTGCCCTGTCAGAACCCCTGCTCTGTGCAAACAGCAGTGTCCTAGGAGTCAGAATCTTCAAGATTCAGGGAACATAGAAGCCTTCTGGGACAAGCTGCAGAGCCTGGCTTGCAGCTCCAGAAGTATATGGTCTCTACCCACAGGGATCAATGTAGCCAGTCTGGAATGGGTGTCCAGGGAGCCAGCTCTACTCTGCACCTTCCCACGCTCAGGGACACCCAGGAAAGATAAGTAAGTTGCCAGTGTTGGGAAGAACCCATTCTCTCTGCCCACCCCTCTGCTCATATCCTGGATTCTCACCCCCAACCTAGCAACCTTTTGGCTGCACCGCAAGGATCCTACCCACTGTTGGCAAACGGAGTCTGTAAGTGGCCTGGTTGTGAGAAGGTCTTCGAGGAACCAGAAGAGTTTCTTAAGTGAGTATCCTGACTCTACTCATGGGGTTCTGGTGTCTGAACAGAGGTCTGGACTGCACACCTCAACTCAGAATCCTTTTGATGGATAAGAAGAAAGGAGTAAAGACTGAGACCTCATCCCTCCCTGGTCTGTGATCGTGGGCAAGTTACTGGACTTTTCTAGGTCCAGGTTGTCTCACTTCTATGATGAGACATAATAATAAAGGTATATGCTGATAGTTATCTTAGTTCCATTTTATACACAAAGGAACTAAGGCCAAACAGAATTAAGTGTCAGTTAAGCACACACAGGCGTGACTGTTGACCATGAACCCAGGCAGCCAGGCTCCAGAACCCACACTCCCAACTGCTTTTATCCCGCTTTCCCTCACACAACACACATTTCTGCTCCTCAGATTTCTGCTCCTCTAGATGACTGCAGCTCTTTCCCCTCGGCTTTCTATCTGCTCCCTTCACCTTCTGTGTTTCACTAATCATGCCTAACTCTTGGCAATGATACATGTCCTGCATGGCCAGGCCTTTGCATAGGCTGTGCCCACCACCTCAAGTCCTGTTCTCCCTCTTTCTAATAGCTCAGGCCTGGAAGCCAGCAGTTGCTGAAGAGTGTGTGTTTAAGGCAGTCCTGATGGGAGAGAGAGACGGGGGTCTGGTTGAGTGTAGAGAAACTGACTGTAAGGAGAAATCTCCCAAAGGGTCTTGGCTGTCCCTAAATGGAACACCAAGCCAGGAGGCCTGAGCCAGCATGGTCAGCTACATGGAATCTTCTCCTTGCTCAGGCACTGCCAAGCAGATCACCTCCTGGATGAGAAGGGCAAGGCGCAGTGCCTCCTGCAGAGAGAAGTGGTACAGTCTCTGGAACAGCAGGTAATGCCTGCAGGGTGTGGCTGAGGGCAAAGAAGGGGGGGGGGACCTTAGTGCAGTCAAACGTGTGGCTAAGAAAGACCAAGGGGAGAGCTCACTTTGGTGTACATCCCCACAGCTGGAGCTGGAAAAGGAGAAGCTGGGTGCTATGCAGGCCCACCTGGCCGGGAAGATGGCACTGTCAAAGGCTCCAGCTATGGTGAGTACCCCAAGTCCAGATACAGAAGACTTTACTGTCTAGGGGCAAGAGAGACCAAGTGACCTCTTCTCACACACAGGCCCTGGTCTGTACAGGCCATTTCCACCTCTTTAATATGCTTACACACCGTCTGACCTTGTGGCCCCAAAGCAACAGTAAATAGCCACATAGAGAAGGCAGACAGTAACCTCAATGCACCAGTGGCAGACTCAGAGGGTGCACTAGAAAAAGACAACAACCTGAGAACATTGCCCACTGTAGGGTCGGTCCTGTGCGAGCATACATTTCACACACCCAGTCCCAGGCCCTTTGCCCATGTGAACTTACTCAAGTCTCATACTACCACTGTCATCCGAATGACCAAATGAAGACAACTGAAGTCAGGAAGACTCAGTGGAGTCTCTCAAATTCACAGGTGGATGCTAGGGGATCCCAGTTCAGCCCCTGCTCACCCCCAGCCTCAGCATCTATGGTTTCATAGCACGCTCACTCCTGTATCTAATCAAGATGCTCCACAGCTACTTTGTGGAGTTCTGCCACAGCCTGCAATTGGCAAGAGGGTGGTGCCCTTCTCAAAAGCACTGACCTCACTAGACACATGCTATGCACTTATACTTCTAGCCACTTAAAGGAGGATCGCTTGACCTCTTGAATTCAAAACCATTCTGACCAACACGGAAAGACCTTGTCTCTAAAAACAAAAACAAACAAACAAACAAACAAACAAAAACTGAGTTGCCACATCCAGCCATGATATAAGGGTTTGTGTCCAGTCTTATTTTATCTTATTTTATCAGAAACAGAGGAGGTGTTGATCTGGGAGAGAGCAGGTGTGGAGGGAGGATCTGGGAGGAGTGGAGGGAGGGGAAACTATGGGTGAGAGAAGAATAAAAGTTTAAAAATGCCAGGCGGTGGTGGCGCACGCCTTTAATCCCAGCACTCGGGAGGCAGAGCCAGGCGGATCTCTGTGAGTTCGAGGCCAGCCTGGTCTACAGAGCGAGATCCAGGACAGGCTCCAAAGCTACACAGAGAAACCCTGTCTCGAAAAAAAAGTTAAAAAAAAATACAAATAGCCAGATGGTGGTGGCACACGCCTTTAATCCCAGCACTCGGGAGGCAGAGCCAGGCGGATCTCTGTGAGTTCGAGGCCAGCCTGGTCTACAGAGCGAGATCCAGGACAGGCTCCAAAGCTACACAGAGAAACCCTGTCTCGAAAAAAAAGTTAAAAAAAAATACAAATAGCCAGATGGTGGTGGCACACGCCTTTAATCCCAGCACTCAGGAGGCAGAGGCAAGTGGATCTCTGTGAGTTCGAGGCCAGCCTGGTCTACATGAGCGAGATCCAGGACAGCCAGTGCTGTTACATAGAAACCTTGTCTTGAAAAACAAAACAAAACAAAACAAATAAACAAATAAACAAATAAACAGGAGTTGGGGAGAATGTTCAATGGGAAGAGTAAAAGGATCTGAGTTTGGATCCCAGCACCCACACCAATTGCAGAGTAGTACAAGTCTCTAACCCAGCGCACTTAGGTGGAGACAGAATTACCCAAAATGCTGTGCATGGTAGCACAGGCCTTTAATCCCAGCACCCAGGAGACAGAGGCAGTCAGATCCCTATAAATTCAGGCCAGACTGGTCTACATAGGGAAACTCTGTCTGAAAAAAACCAGAATCCCCCAAACTGAAAGCTCATAGGCCAGCTAACCTGTCATAAGCAGAGGCATACAGGAGATCCTGTCTCAAACAAGGTGAAAGGTTAGGACTAACATCCAAGATTGCCCTCCGATCTCTACACATGCACCAGCACTTACACACATACAAACATGCATGTGTATACACATCATACATACACACAAGTGAGATATAAACATAACTAAATAAGTAAATGCAAATTTTAAAATAAATTGGGGTTGGGGGACTGGAGAGATGGATCAGGGATTAAGAGAACCTGCTGCTCTTCCAGGGGATCAGAGTTTCCCAGCACCCACAGGGCAGCTCACAACTGTCTCTAACTCCAGTTCCAGTGGATCCAGTGCACTTTTCTGGCCTCCACAGGCACCAGGCACATATGTGGTGCACAGACATGCATGCAGGCAAAATGCCATACACACAAAATCCTTTTGTTCATTTACAATCAAAATAGAATGGAAGCTGGGTATAATGACTCATACCTATAATCCCAGCACTCCAGAGGTGGAGGCAAGAGGATCAGGAGTTTCAAGGTCATCCTATGATACATAATAAACTAGAGGGCCGGCATGGGCTACATGAGACCTGCCTCAGAAAAACACTTGGGAGGTTGATACAGCAAGTGGGTGCCCCAAGTTTGAGGCCATCCTGTGCTACATAGTAAATTGCAGACTAGCCTGTATTACAATGTCAGACCCTGCATAAGTAAATAAGTAAACAAGCAAACTTTTTATTGTTGTTGTTGTAATTTTTTTTGGTTTTTCGAGACAGGGTTTCTCTGTGTAGCTTTGGAGCCTGTCCTGGACTAGCTCTGTAGACCAGGCTGGCCTCGAACTCACAGAGATCCACCTGCCTCTACCTCCCGAGTGCTGGGATTACAGGCGTGCGCCACCACCGCCCAGCACAAGCAAACATTTTTAAAAGTAAAATGGAAAGCCAGTGTGGTGGCACACGCCTTTAATCTCAGAACTTGGGAGGAAGAGGTAGGTGGATCACTGTGAGTTTGAAGCCAGCCTGGTCTACAGAGTGAGCTCCAGGACAGCCAGGACTACACAGAGAGACTCTGTCTAATATATATATATATATTAAAAATAGAAGCCACACGTGGTGACACACACTTATAATCCCAAAACTCCAGAGGTAGAGCTAGAAGATGGGAGGTACAGGCCAGCCAGATTTATATAGTGAGACTATCTCAGAAAAAATAATTAAGTAAGACAAAAATAAAATGAATAGACAAGGCATGGTGGTACATTCAGGATGCAGAGGCAGGTAAGTTTCTGTAAGTTCCAGGCCAGCCAGGGTTACATAGTAAGACCCCATCTCTAATAGTAATAATAATAAAAATAATAACAATATTTTTAAACAAAATAAATAGACATGAATATGAGAGAGAGATTTGTGAGGAGGAAGCAGGTAAGCAGTAGAGGGAGGAAGTAGGGTGAAAGCGGTCTGTACATATTGCATACATGTGCAAAATTGTCCAGAAACAAATTTAGTTAATAATAAAAATACAAAATCATTTTGGAAAGGATAAAACAAAATGAAAAGCTTAAGCCTCTCAATCACCATTCTCTCCTGAATCGGCCCAGGCCTCAGTGGACAAGAACTCTTGCTGCATTGTAGCTGCGAGCACGCAGGGCAGTGTTCTCCCAGCCTGGTCTGCTCCCCGGGAGGCTTCAGACAGCCTGTTTGCAGTGCGGAGGCACCTCTGGGGAAGCCATGGAAATGGCACCTTTCCAGGTCAGTGGAATCTGCACCCCATCTGATGACCCCACGCTCCTAATACCAATTGGTGCCAGGAGGTACAAAGGAGTTCCCATTCCCCTCTCAACCCCACCAGCAGCTGGGAGGAAACTGTACCTGAGTTTATTAGACCTAGAAGCCTCCAATGGTTACAAATCCATAGCTCTGGGCCCGTGTCTTTTGGGGATTAGAGCCATGCCTCACCCACCTGGCATCAGCTGTTTCATTTGGTCATGAGAGAGGAACCTAGCTAAGTAATTCCAAAGAACCCTCCTTTCTTCCTACCTCAAGGGGAATCAGGTGGAATGTTCCAAGCTCACCAATCCACTCCCACCTGCCAGGCCTAGGTTGTGGATTTACCAGGAACCACAACTCTTCGGTGTCATATTGGTTACACCACTTGAACTGCTGACATGCTTTTGATGTGCACGTCGCCTGACTTCATTTCATTGGGGAGAGCTATTTTGGGAAGAGTGGTACAAGGAAGAATTAGCTTATGGCGGGTACTCAGTAAACAGTACCTCTGTGTGACCACAGACCCACCCCCCTCCATCCTTGGTGCTAATGGGAGGATTTCAGGCCTCGGACTCACAGTGGAGACAAAGGTGGCGTAGGGTGTGAGGAGGTCACGGGGCCTGATCCTATCCCAACCCTCTGCAGAGTTCTTCCACAACATGGACTATTTCAAGTTCCACAACATGAGACCCCCTTTCACCTATGCCACCCTCATCCGATGGGTAAGCAGGGCAGCCTAGGCCTGGCAGCTGGGGGTGGGGTGCTTGCCTCCCACACTGCTACGTCCCTCTGCACCAAGAGTGGGATCCTGCATTAACAAACCTCAGCTCTGAGGAGCCCAAAGGTGTGATGCTTCTTGACAGCTTCACCCCACATCTGTCCCTGGACCTAAAACTACTACAAGCCAAACTGGGACACTCAAAACTATCCTTTCCACTGTCCACCCCACTACTAACTTCACCCCATTCTCTCCTTCCCCTCCCTTGACCCACAACAACACACCTATCCCAGGCGGAAAGCCTAGAGTAGGTTCCCCCCTCAGGCACAATTCTAAGGAAGCATGCTCATCCCACCCGACTCCACCTTCCAGGCCATCCTGGAAGCTCCAGAGAAGCAGAGAACACTCAATGAAATCTACCACTGGTTCACACGCATGTTTGCCTACTTCAGAAACCACCCAGCCACCTGGAAGGTGAGCATCTCTGTACACAGTGGGGGCTGGGATGGCTCCAAGGGTGGTTAACCTTGGGCTAAATATTTGGGAAAAGGGCAGGTCAGTGCTGAGGGCTGCTGAGCTCACTGGATGACTACCCATCCCATCCCTGCCTGGGGACCTGGTCTTCCTTCCACAGAATGCCATCCGCCACAACCTGAGTTTGCACAAGTGCTTCGTACGAGTGGAGAGTGAGAAGGGAGCAGTGTGGACCGTCGATGAGTTTGAGTTTCGCAAGAAGAGGAGCCAACGCCCCAGCAAGTGCTCCAACCCTTGCCCTTGATCTCAAAACCAAGACAAGAAAGATGGACAGGGGCCAAAACACGAAACTGAGGCTGTGGAGGCAAGGAGGCAAGTCCCGGACATATCTACAGAGACCAGGCAATGGTGTTTCTGCCGTCTCGCCTGTCTAGCTGCCCTCCTGGATTGTATCTTCTGCCTTCAGGCTGAGGGACACCAATCCCAGCCCAGCCCCTATCCCCAACCCATTCCCAAGATGGGCTTTCCCTCATACCCAGCTATACATACAGTCTCCCTTGGCTACTCCCAAGTGGGAAAATGACACAGACACACACCGCCATAATCCTGTCCCCTGGACTCAACCCAAACCCTAAAGCACAAAGAGCCTGCCTTGGTACATTCTTCTGCCCTCAAAGTTGCATGGTCTTGCAGTTTCATACAACTGCAATCCTACTGACTCATACCCGAAAGCACTCACCCACAACATCTGGAACCATGGGCACTATCACATATAGGTATATATGCAGACCCTTGCACAACAGCAGCACTAGAACCTTCCAGATTACATCCCAGAAAACCACAGGCATAACTGGTCATACACAGCCTCATGCAATGCCCCCAAAATAATCAACAGTCAGACATAGCTTGTCAGAACTCACACATGCGCACACATGCAGCCCCCTCCACTGTATCTCCTGAGCTCCATGAATACACATTGACTCACCAAAATGTACCCCATGACTCACTTGCCACTGACTCCAGTCCCCGAACCCAAACCCCAATCCATGCCTCAGCGTGGACCACAGAAGAACTTCTCTTTTATTTGGGATCCAAGGCCTCTGGCCCCCAATGCCCATCCAATAAACTGTGGCCAAGCTAGACAATCACCCTGATCAAAGATGGGACCAGATAAGCAGGCACCTGGGTTCAAGATGCCAGCAGGAAAAAGTGGGTACCAAACAGAAGGCAGTGCTGGAACAAGTGCTTGGGCACTGTCTCCAGCACCCCCAAATTCCTGCCTGTGGCTAGGAGACCTCCATCGGGGCTCTAGGCCTCCCGGACCCGGCCCAAGAGGCCAGCATTCTCCTGGCGAAGGGCTCGGTAGTCCTCACAGATCTTCTCCAGGTTGCTCAGAGTCTTCTTGCCCATCTCTGTCTCAATCTAAGACAACATGATGCACACATCTTCAGCATGCAGGGCCCATTTTCCAGCCCCTGCTGGCTGCCCCTCTCTACTGCGTTACTCTACTCCTCCCATCCCTGGAACAGTGGCCTGCCCCTTCCCATCACCAGGCCATTGTGTATGTCCTTCCCTCTGCCTAAAGTCACAGCTTCTGCCATGGGTTCTGGGAGGTGGGCATTAAGAGCCTCAAGCTAGAAGCCAGGGCTTAGAGTAGACAACTGGCTAGCTCCAGGTGCCAGGCACAGCAGGCATTAAGGCTGAGCCTCTAGCTGGAAGTTGTCTGGTTTCACAGACTCTCAGTGTAAAACAAGGAGCTAACCCCTGGCCTGCCTCCATTCCCCTTCCCATTCCCAGATCTCACCTGCTCCTCAAGGTCTCGAACTTCCCTCATAATAGTGCCCGTGTCCTCAATGGTCTGGATGAGCTGACTGCAATTCTGGAGACAAGAATACAAGGCTTGCACCTGTGCTAGCCCTCTACAGCTAGCCCACCAGGAATATGGCTCCCCTCACCTCATGCAGGGCAGCTAGGTATTTGTAAGCTTTCCGAACAGCATCATCCTTCTTAGCATCCTGAAAAGACAGAAGGGACCGCAAACATAGCAGCCAGCCATTCCCGCTTTTTCCACTACTCCATTCCCCTACAGAGCCATCCTTTACTACCACACCCTCCACAGAGCAAAGCTAGGCCCAAGCAACAGGCAACAGTGCCCAGTCCCACCCCTCCCCTCCCCCAGGCCAGCCGGCTTTATACCTTGAACACGAGCTCATCAGTCACTGCAAATGTCCGGTCCAGCTTCCCAGAGAGAGAGTTGATTTCCTTCTGAAGTTCCTTTGTGTCCGACAAGATCTGACAGAAACCAGGGTAGCCATCAGTCCATGTCGGGGGCATGGTGGCTGTGCCTGTACTTACATCCAGTCAGGGCCTGTGTCACTGTGTTGGGGTGGCTTGGGTACACTGTATTTGACTAGTATATGTTGGGGTGTGCCTGAGCAGCTCTACCTATCAGAGACGATACAGCCCCTGTGTAACTACCCTAGTCCACATGATCCATCCATCAGAGCCACAGTGGCACACCTTAGTGATCTCTTCCTTCTGCTTCCGGATGTTGCCCACAATCTCCAGGATGCGCTGGGTATAGGCCAGCCGGGACACATCTTTTGGCAGAGTCTCCAGCTCTGACACCTAGACAGGAACATGGCAGGCATGAGCCCAAGCCCCACACCTCACCCACCATGACAACTCGGGGCCCTAAAATCGGCCTTACCAGCTGCTTATAGACCTCCTCCTTCCTGCGGGCCTCCTCTGCAGCTGCCCGAACACTCTGGTGCAGCTCCTGGATTTCTGCCAGCCGTCGAGATGATTCCAGCTGCCAGGAACCCATAGACAGAAGGCAGTGAGCAGAGCTTAGAGACAGCCCCCAATGGAGGCAGTTCTCTCCTCTCAGGACCTACCTCCCTACAATCCTGGAGTTTTCGGAGGTGGCGGTACTCAGCAAGAAGCGGGACTCGATGTTTCTCCCACTGACTTGCTAGATGAATAACCCGCTGGGCACTACTCTCCACCACGTGCTGGCAGGAGTCAGGGAGTATGTCAGAACAGGCTGGATCCATCCACTCCGCCCTTCTCAGCCCAACCCCAATCCCAGCTCACCTGCAGCTTGGCCAGGTTGGCAGCCCCGTCAGGCAGCAATTCCACCGCCCTGCTCTTCAAGCGTAGGGCCTGCTCCTGCTCAGCCACACTGAGTTCACTTTGTCGACACTCGGCTTCCACCTGGTATACTCACAGCCAAGCTCCCAGTCATATACACAGCTCATAATCCTAGTGAGCCCAGCTCAAGGCTTTACACATCACCCCATGGCCTCTACTCCAGGCCTCTGGATCTTCAGCTCCATACCGACAGCCAGAAGCCCTGAGAAGCCCTGCTCCACTGATGCCCATAGCTGCTATGTCCCCCTACAAAGCCTGACTGATACCCAAATGTGCCTCTAACCCCTGAAGGTCCACCAAGCCATCAATCCAACATCTTTCTTTGCCTCACAAGTTCTCCTGAACCTTCAACACCACCAGAGGTCCCTAGCATCCTCCATCAACAAGCCTGGCATCTATAGACCTCTATGGAGCATCTCTCAAGGCCCTAGTTCTGACCTGATCCAGCCCAAGTCCCTCTCCCAGCCCCTCACCTGCATAAGGTTCATTCCCAAGGTCTTCATGTCAGCTTCAACCTCCTCAATGTTGTGGTTCACACTTGCCAGCTGCTCCCGAAGCGACTCTAACTCCTGCTCTTGAGCTGCCCGTGTGTCCTGGGAAGCACAGGCCAGTCTAGGTGGAGCTACCACGTCCAGAAGACAGGCAATAGCCCAGCTGGACTGACTGACTCACACACATACACATACACGTTCTCTCTCTCTCTCTCTCTCTCTCTCTCTCTCTCTCTCTCTCTCTCTCTGTGTGTGTGTGTGTGTGTGTGTGTGTGTGTGTGTGTGTATGTGTGTGTGTGTCCTTACCTGTTCAGGCCTCTGGGAGGTAGCTGGTACATCTGGTACCTGGGTGGCCTGGACCTGAGGCTCCTATGAGTAGAAGAAGCAACCTGGTTGTCAGTCACACAAGGTCCTATCCTTCACAGCCTAGCCTTAAACCCCAAAACACTCGGAAGCACTGTACCCATGTCCGATCGAGCACTGACAGTTTTCAGACTATGACTACAGCAGAGTAAAGCACCATCTGTAACTGCAGGTTAGAATGGCAACCACAAGGGAACCTCCCTGAGACTAACCCTGACCACCCTGACCCTATAACCACCTGGCCATATAACCACCCGCTCCTATAACCACCCGACCCTGTAGTCACCCTAACCCTATAATCACCCTGATCCTATAACCACCCAGGCCAAAATGTCCATGAGAAAAGCAGACGTTCCTCTGGGTGGGTGTCCAAGAAGAAAAGATGTTCTCAAAGGAAACATGTTTACCAAAGGAAAGCCCAAGGGACAATGGGATTTGTTCTGGGAGCACTGCACACCCTTACACAAGTCCCATCTATGTGCCCTTTCTCCACTCGAGTCCCAAGAAGCTAGGGGAGCCTTTTGGGCACTCTCTCCCAGTTGGAGAGGGCCTACTCAGTAGGCCCAGGGAACTTGTATAGAATACAGTGGTATTAATACATAAGGCAACCCTCAAAGTCGGCCATCAGCACAGTCCACTCTGGTCCTACCCACCAGATGGAAGGTAAACTTCTCTGAATGGGTGAAGCGGGAGCCTTTGGGGGTACTAGTCTTATCCTTAGCACCCCAGGCCTGTAGCATCTCTCCTAAATCTCGGACTTGTGTCGGGGCTCCAAGTGGGCCCCAGCTTTGACGCAGATGTTCAGCCAGCTGCTTGTGCAGTCGCTGCTGTGGAGCCCGGGAATCCTCCTGGAAAGAAAAGACAAGGGAATAGGAAAGGCATAAGGGCCTGCTGGTTCCTAGAACCCTGCCTTCCCACCAAGGCAGGTCCCTGCCCTATTGGCCGAGGAGCTCCCCAAAGACAGAGAGGTGCCTTTTCCACAGCTACATCTCTCTACCCGCTCACTCCTCACCCTGCAGAAGAATGTGAGAAGAGAGAAAGGTGAGCTTTCAAATCAGAAGGAGACAGAAAGGATGGTGGGCAGCAAAGACACAAAACAGAGAATACCAGAACAAAATGGTTCCGAGTTCAGGACAGAGGAAGATAGGTAAAGGAGAGCAGAAAGGAGACCATTTCAGTGGTGAAGGGTACTAAGAAATCATTCATTTCATTCAGTATGGTTACATAAAAAATGTTCTTATGAGTAATGACATATCATCTGGACTACTTAAGAGTTGAAATTATGTGACAGATTGGGTTGGCTAGGATTGGATCCTGAACATAGAACCCAGGGCCTTGTGCATGCTAGGTAAGTGTTCTACCATGGAGCTACATCCCAAGCTCTGGGATTTACTCTAAAATATAAGGAGAAAGTTAAAAGAGAATGGAAGAAAGGCAGGAACTGTTAGAATAATCTCTCTATATTTATGCTTCAAAATTCCTGTGAATTTAGAGAGGAGACATGCTTGTAGTCCCAGAACTCAGAAGGCAGAGGCAGGGGGATTGTAATTTGTGATGCCGGCTTGGACTACAGAGTGAGACTCTGTCTCAAATCTCCTAAAAAAACCGAGAGGGAGCAGGGAGAAAGAAGAAGCAAAGGCAACCAGAGTGGCAAAGATGGATAGAAAGAGACAAAACAGAAATGGATGTGGGGGGGAGATGGGGAGGGGAGACAGGTGGAGAAGCAGGTATGTGGGGGGAGAGGAGAAGTGAGCAGAGGTGGAGAAGGGAGATGAAGAGGTAGGAGAGGACAAGAAGGGATGGGCAAAACTGAACAGAGATGCCATACACAGACGGAGAGACAACAAGAAAGACAGTAACAGGAACCATGAGGATCACTGACAAAGGCAGAGACAGAGGAATACTCCCAAGGGTCCCGGGTGAAATTCACGCAAGATCACTACCCCACCATCCCATTTGTTTCAGAACAGGAAAGCAGGCAGAGGGGAGGGACTTGCTGCAGGCAAGGAGCCAGGCAGGTGCACACAGAGGAGAGCAATGAAGAGGGGGAAATGAGATGTGGAGAGCTAACAGGAGCCACCGGAAGCAGAAGCCTTGGGACGAGAGCTAAACACTGGTGGTACCTGGGCTTGGAGGCGGTGTGCCCAGCATACTCGGTCTTCATCTCCTGGGCTATCCCTGTTCACATGCTGGCAGAGCTGGGCGGCATGATGTTCAAGGAGTGAGGCCGCCCTCCGCATAAGCTGGGGCACCTGTATGGGGGCTGGTAGCAGCAAAGGACTTGCCTGGAACTCCCGTGGCTCTGAAAGCAGAAACAGTGTCAGCCAGCTGCCCCACAGCATACCAACGCTCACTCATACACACACCTCTCCCCTCCTCACTTGGAGCCACACAACTGCAGCCTCACCTCCTCTGGAGCTCAGTTCAGACAGAACCAACCTGCTGGAGTGGAACGGCTGCTGGAGGCCTGAACCCTGTGGGGAGAGCAGAGTCAGCGTCCAGAACTAGGCCCTAGTGAAAGGGGGCCGACAACCTGAGCACATGGCTGACGACAAAGAAGGCAAGGAGGGGACAAGTCCAGACGGATAGGAGGTGGGGATCCCACCTGGAGGCGTTCCAGCTTGGGAGTTCGAAGGAGAGGTGGGACCCAGGGCACGGCCAGCTGGTCCCGGATTTGGCTCCCAATGGCCCGAAGGAAAATAGCCGAGTCACCTATGGGGTGAGGGATGGGGGGTAGGGAAGGAGTGACATGCCACAAATCTGAAAGTACTGGGAAGCCAGCCATAGCACTGTCCTCCAGATGCAGATGGATTCAACAGTTACTGAGCTTAAACTCGGTAGGTACCATTTACCGGATTAAACACCACTTCAGGGGGAAAATTGATAAGATCCCCATCTTCATGGAGTCAGCAAGATAACAGAAAAGAACCTTCCTGGATAGGACCATCTATTCTAAGTAGGAGAGAGCGGGATTGCTAAAAGGGACAGAATGTTCCAAAGAGCAGCCAGAGAAAGGCCCTGCTGAGGTAACAGAGCAGAAGCCACAGAGAGTTCAGGATGTATTTAACCTTTTGACATTCTGACATGATGTTATCACCTACAAAGTTCATGCTCAAGAACAGTGCAATTGAGTCACGCCAAAAAAATCTCCTAACATTTTAAACAGCTTGACAGTGTGTGGTGGTTGACATTCACAGCTATGTTCAGCAGCATGCGCCCCAAGGGTTGGATTCACCTGATATGGAGCTGACTTTGAAGAGATCTGAGGGAAGAAGAATCCAGGGACCCAAACACCCTGAGGCTAGACTGTGCCTGGCACATTTCAAGAACACCAAGAACACCCACGTAATGAGCATGGAGTGAGTGAGGATCAGAGGTACAGGAGCTCCTAGCCTCGTGCCACTTGCCTGGTATCCATCTGCTCTCTGACCACCCAATTCTCCTGAAGATACATCCTGCCCCTACCCTTCCTATCACTCTGGGAATACAATCCATTTCCCCAGTCCTGCAGGACCCCATACCTGCAGGCTGGTCTGCATCCTCAGAGGCATCAGTGGGTAGCCGCTCAGCCAAGAAGAGAAGCAGGTCTCGGAGGTCGGGCTCACTGGGATAGAGGAAGTTCTGATAGCCAAGCTCCAAGGGATAGCCCAGGTCCTGGGGGTTAGCAAGTATAACCAGATAATGATACTGAGGGTAAGAAGGCAAGCCCGCATTTGCCAAGCAGGGAGGAGCCTCCTGCTCTGGGGGCCATGGGACTATTACACCTTGTATGACTCTTTACCTGCCATCACCCTCCCACCCTCCCACTCCCCCCCCCCCCCCCCCCCCCCCGCTGCATCGCCAAGGCATCCTGGCCTCAGTGACAACCATCATAGTCAGTATTACAAGGTCAAGAAAAGATATTAAAGCTCAGCAGGCTTGCTGCCAGTGGTGGCGCACACCTTTAATCCTAGCACTTAGAAGGCTGAGGCAGGCAGATGTCCGTGAGTTTGAGACCAGCCTGGGCTACAGAGTGAGTTCCCGGGATAGCCAGGGCTACACAGAGAAAGCCTATCTCCAAAAACAAAAACAAAAGCAAAGCTCAGCCTTGCTAACTACGACTCAAAATCCAAAGGCCATAAAAGAACACAGGATTTCTGCCCATATGGAAAGAAAGAAACAACTTTAAGAAAAATATAATTAACAAAGTCAAAAGAGCAATGACAGCTTAGGAAAACAATATCCAGAATCTTTGAGAAGAATGTCATTATCTAAGTACTGCCTAAAAAAGAGAACTGAGGATGTGGGTCAGAGTGCTCGCTTACATGAGCAAGGCCCTGGGTTCCATCCCTAGCACCAACAAAATAATTATCACCATTACCATCATCACCATTACCATCATCATCATCATCATCATCATCATCATCACCAACACTACCAACAGGCAAAAGATCAGCAAACACAGCTCAGGAAGAAAGGACTATCAAGGGTTCTAGATAGGTTCAAAGACATCCAGACCCCGAAAGCAAACTTCCTAGACTCAAACCCAAGCTTTACCTCTTACCAGCTATGTGACCCCAGGCCAATACTTCTCTATACTTCCCTTTTGTTGTGTACGAAAAAAATTATACCAAGGGCCAGAGAGATGGCTCAGTGGTTAGGAACACTGGCTGCTCTTCCGAAGGACCTGGGTTCCATTCCCAACCACGTGGTGGCTCATGACCATCTGTAACTTCGGTTGAGGGGGGCGCAATGCCTTCTTCTGGCATCCACCAGTACCAGGCACACAAATGGTACATACACATCCATGTGGACAAAAGCACTCATATGCCTGGGCACAGAGTACTGACTCAAAACCCATCATTATGATATGCATCCATGTATTGTCACAATAGGAGCTCCATTAGAGGCGCATGGCCACACAGTCTAAAAACAACTGGCTGCTCTGCTACATTATTTAGTTTTTCTTTTACCTGACATCTATGATCTAAGAATTGTGACTGACATGGAAACTCATTCCAGGAGTGGGCTGTTGTGGTGGTTTGAATAAGAAGGGCCCCATAGGTTCATAGATTTGAATGTTTGGTCACCAGGGAATGGTATTATTTGAAAGGACTAGGAGGTGTGGCCTTGTTAGAAGAAATGTGTCACTGGGGGTGATCTATGAGGTTCCAGAAGCCCATGCCAACCAAGCCCAGAGTCTCTCTCTTCCTGCTGCCTTGGAATCCAGACGTAGAACTCTCAGCTACCACATCTGCCTGTGTGCCTCCATGCTCCCCACCATGATGATAATGGACTAAACCTCTGAAGCTGTAAGACAGCCCCAATTAAATGCTATCTTTTATAAGAGTTGCCCTGGTCATGGTGTCTCTTCACAGCAACAGAACACTGACTAAGCAGCCATATACAGTGACAGATGCCAAAACACAGGTGGTTTAGATACAGAAGTGGATACCAGAAGCAAAATTCGTAGAGAGGAAGACACCAGAACACACAATGCTGAATTGGAGACCCTTTCGGATTGCCGCTGGCAAACCATGGCTGCTGAACTAGACAATCACATGTATCTCTTGGCCACCAAGTTCTTTGCCCCACACTGAAATGAACATGAGCCACAATATCCAGAGGCAGACAGCACTGAGAAGGGAACATCAGAGAAAGCCTCATCCCACCACCTTGGTGCTTCCCACTGAGCATACTCTATGCCCAACAGAAGACAGAGCTTCTCTCTTGCAAGGCCATCTTCCAGAACGTGGCCCCAAACAGGGGCAGACTGATCACTTCCTAAGGCCACCAAGAGCCCTAGACAGAAGACTATGAGAATTCCTGACAGCTAGGTGAACCTTAGAGTAATGAGTTAGCTAGACAGAGCCAACGGGGGTACTGCTCAGATCAAAACTTCATAAACATTGGTCCAAGGCAAACAGCTGTGATGACCCTGTCCCCTTTGGTCTGCAAGGAAGTTTTCACTGGATATTCTAATGGCCTGCCACCATAGACTAGCAACTTACTGAGTATGCTGGAAGTGTCTACATTCACTCCATAGCCACAGGCTGCTGGGATGCATGCAGCCAGATGATGCTACCAACTGTTCCTATAGCAACTTAGTTTTTGCTTTTGGAACGCTGGAGACGGAATCCAGGACCTCATACATATGAAGTACACACTCTAAAACTGAGCTATATCCTGACTCAGTTTAGCTTTCACACACATTCTACACAGACAGAAACTGAGGACCAAAAGGTTAAAAAGCAGGCCCAAAGTCACAAAGACAGTGAGCTACAAGAAAAGGCAGAGCTGGGCAGTGGTGGCACACACCTTTAATCCCAGCACTTGGGAGGCAGAGGCAGGCGGATCTCTGTCAGTTTGAGGCCAGCCTGGTCTACAAAGCGAGTTCCAGGAAAGGCGCAAAGCTACACAAAGAAACCCTGTCTCAAAAAAAAAAAAAAAAAAAAAAAAGGCAGAACTCTCAGCTCTCCAGCACAGTAACTAGACACTGCTCTGAAATGGAGGGAAGGGCACTTCTTTGAAGAAGTACTTCATTCCACCTAACAGAGCAGCATTTTTGTTACAATGTAACAGACAATGTTTTCCTTAAACAGAATGTCTTTCTCTGGGGAACCATGCCTTCTCCAGCTCTACAGGATGAACTGGCAACTAATCTGTCGAATAGGATGTCCATGTGACCTGGGCAGAGCTAAGCAGAGCTTCGTTTAGGAGTATACGACCCACTCAAGGTCTTCCGTCAGTCCTAGTAAGTAGGTAACTGACTACCATGTGACACCGGGGTGAAATCTGGGATGCCAGACTTAAAAGATGGGTGCTAAAGGTAGTCCAACTGAACCAGCTCATTTACTCCACACAACCTTGCTTTCATCATCTCCATTTCGCAGATAAGGAAACAGGCATGGAAGGGTTAGGGCCGTGCAGCAAGTATGAGTAGAGTTGGGTGGAGTCGGAACTAGCCACACAGTGTGGCCACGGAGGCGGCAGCTTCAACCATTAATGAATGCAAAGCCACAAAGAGGGACAGAGAGGAAGGCAAGAGAGTCAAAGAACTTGGTGACTCTGTGAAAAGGGAAGGAAGATGGTGTGCATACTGGGAGGAGAGCACTCACCATGCAAGCCTGAGCCAGGTTCATGGCCAGGCGGAACCGGGCAGACATGGCTGGCGGCAGCAAGTGACTGAGGCCAGAGGCCACATCAGGATTGATCACTCGAAGGCATCGGACCACAGCCTCTACAACCAGCTCCGTGGTGAAAGCCCGCAGAGTCTGCACTTCTGGAGGGACTGCCCTAAAGAGGAAGGCAGCAGACTTAAGGAGCAGTAGTTAGGAAAAAAAAAAAAAAAAAACAGCTTTGTAGAGAAGGAAGCTCTAGAACCTGGTGGGGGCGGGGAAGACCTAGGCTTCAACAGACCCTGGGTGTTAGCAACTATGACTTCTACTTTGGTCCTAAGACCTCCGTGAATACAAGTGACCCAAGTTCAGAAAAGTCTCAAATTCCCCTGCACTTCAATGTTTCAAACCTCTGGGATCTGCAAAGGTGAAAATGTTCCAAGTGGCATGGTGTCGGTATTTCTAAATCCCAAGACATTGTTTCTTTGCATGATCTACCAGGGTTTGAAAAAACTACACAGTAACAGACTGGGGTTTTTCAGAAGTCTCAAATGCCGGGATCTGTGAATAGAAACAAAACTCAGGCACCTTAAATTGTAGCATCCAGGACTTTTAGGGCCCTCAAACAGAGGATTCCTTGTGTGTCAATGGTTTTGTTGTTTTGTTTTGTTCCGGTTTTTTTTTTTTTTTTCAAGACAGGGTTTCTCTGTGTAACAGTCCTAGCTGTCCTGGGACTGTGGACCAGGCTGGCCTCAAACTCACAGAGATCTACCTGCCTCTGCCTCCCAAGTTCTAGGATTAAAGGCAAGTGCTACCACTGCCCAGTGTGTGTGTGTCAGTATTACCAACTGCTGCTGCAGCCAGAATTTAGGGCCCCAGTGTTTTGAAAAGCCCTGAGTGTTTCAAGAGCTAAAGTCTGAAGATCCTCAAGTATCCCATTTCAGGGATTCTGGAGACTCTGAGTGCCAGTCCTGTGTTGTAAGCTTCCTGAATCTCAGAGTGCAGGTGTCCTACAGCCTCTAAATATCAGGGTCTCAGAGTATTAGTGTCCAGACCACACATTTCAGGTCTCAGTTCCTAAGGTTCCAGATTTGTAAGGTGTCTGAGTCCTTTGGGCTCACCAAATGTCCAGATCAAAGGATCTGAGAGATCCATGATGTTAAGGCGTAGGGGGGGCCTAGGATCCTGTAAGTGCCAAGGTCTCGATTTTAAGGTTCCCGGGTAATGGGGTCCAAGGTTCTGGAGTCCCGGATGTGAGCAATTGGAGGTGAGTGGGGGCTGCGTACTTACGTGCCCGCCTGGCGCAAGGAATGGATGAGGATTCGGTCGGCCTCTTCCATGGTGGAGTCAGTTTTAACTCTGGGGCTGGGTCCAGGACCAGATCAGAGAAAGTGGAGCAATGCTGTAGCAACTGCTCTCCGCGCCCAGGGAGGACAGAGCATCACGTGCCACGCAAGGAACATTGGGAAGTGTAGTTCTGAGAGTGGTCGCTGAGCAGGCGGAGGCGTGGTATGTTGCATACACTCAGAGCTGAGCACGCAATGGCTGCTGGAATCTGTAGTTCTTCCACCTAAAGTCCTGTAGACTCCTCCAAGGGAAAAATGGTGCTAGCAGCTGAGGGACAGGACAGAAAAAAATTTCATTTAAGAACGCGTTCATCTTCCAAGTTGCAAAAGCCGACAAGTGTAGAAAATGACTGTTCCCCTCTGTCTTGCTTTCCTCATCTGTAAAATGAGAATTTTGATAATACCTATGTCCTAGGGTTAAGATATAATTACTACTACTGGGGAGGCGGCTCAGGATAAGGGCTCCTGCTACCAAGCCTCACAACCTGAATTCTGTCCCTGAGACCCACATGGTAGAAGGTGAGAGATGGCTCAATAGAGTCTGTACTCCACATGTGCACTGTGACCCATGTATGCATGCGTGCGCGCGCACACACAAACAATCGAATAATACATATTAAATAAATAAGCAAACATAATTACTGGGCCAGTAAGATGGTTCATCATGTAAAGCCTCTTGCCACCAACGCTGATAAACTGAGTTAGATCCCCTAGGAACCACAGGGCATATAAAGAGAATGGGTGCCTACAAAATGTCCTCTGACATTCACACATATGCATCAGTACCACTGACACACACACTCACACACACATACAATAGATGAAAAAAGAAACAGAATTACTAAGCCTGGTGCTGTGGAAAACACCTGTAATCTCAGCATCTGGTTGGAGTGTAGATTGGGCTACACAGGGAGACTACCACAAAAGAAAAGAAGGGAGTGAGGTAAGAGAGAAGAGCTGTCAGTTATACTTATTTATGCAATCAATAAACGGGCCATTTTAATATGCTATACATACATGTTCAATCAAAAAATATTGACACAGCAAATATCTATGCAACCATTACTTATTGAACAGCCTTTTTTGTCTCCACTGCCCAGTAGTGCTAAAATTGGTCATAAATCACACACATATACACACACACACCGAGTACATGGCTCAGTTTCTGAACTATACTTTGGTTTTGTTTTTTTTTTATTGTTGTGCTGTTTTGTCTCAGTTTGGTTTGGTTTTAAGACAACAAAGTCTTGCATTATATCCCAGGATGGCCTCAATTTTGTAATGATAATACTCCTTTCTCCCAAGTTCCGGGATTAAAAGCTTGTGCCAGCACCCATGGCTATATTCTATTTTTAATTACTGTAGATCTATAATGAGCCTTAATATCTGATATGGCAAGTCATCTCATCTTGGGTTTTGTTTTTTTTTTTCCAAAAAGGTTTTGGCTTTTCTGGGTCCTTTGTATCTCAAAGATATCAATTCCAAAGAAAAATATGCTGAGATTTTGTTTGGTGTAGCCAATGCAAAATGCCAAACCTATCACTTTGGGAAAAATTTACACCATCACTAGATGTTATAGATTTCTCCATTTTATATCTCTTTTTTCATAGAGATAATGCACATGCTAGTTTTGTCCTATGTACTTAAAATTTGTTACTGGAAAATGACACCATTTTTTTTCTTATTTTAGATTTGCCTTCTTAGTGCAGGTATCTATTTGGTAAACTCTTAACCAGTGCCATTTCACTTGCCAGCCTCTGGCTTACAAATATTCCATTTGCTCCCTGTTCACGCTCCCAACTGACACTATTATTCCCCGCCCCCTGACCTTAATCCCTCTAAGGCTGGAGGGGGAGAGGGGGGACTGTGTGCAGATGGCCCTTACATCTCCAGAGGAGGATGTCGGAATCTGAAGACAGGAAAGGTGAGAGCAGCCATCTGCCCCTGAAGACCCTTGGAGTCACCCTGGGCTCTGGTCCACCCTCACCCTCTCACCTACCCACTGCCCACCTGGATCCTACTCCTGGAGAGTCCCTGGTTCCCCAGAATATCATCACCTTCTTCCTGCCCTAGCCACCCCTTATTAGAGCTTCTTTGCCACCTGATCTCAGATGCTATCCCCAATAGCCCCCCAACCTTATTCATAGCCTTAGTTCCCAAATGAAACCCTGGCTCAATCCTGACCCTAGCACTCAGTCCACCTCTAACTCCAAATCCAGCCTCACTCTAAACCTTAATCTAAACCCTCCTAACCAGAAGACAATCCCCTACATGAGACATTAGAATCCAAACCTCACAACGGCTACAGACTTATCATGAACTTGAAGGTCATCTAACCTCTAGACGCCAGTACTGCTACTGAATGATTTTCCCTGGCTGTCCAGAAATAGCACAGACCCCTTCTCAAATTTCTATTAATTTATTTTTTATAAGTATATGTGTGTGCCCAAGTTTATGTATGACTGTCACGTATGCTCAATGCCAGCAGAGGTGAGAAAAGGATGTCAGATCCCCTGGAACTGGAGTTACAGGAGACCATGAGCTGCCGTAAGGGTGCTGGGAACCAAACTCCCCTCCTCTGGAAAAGCGGTGTGTGCTCTTAACCACAGAGCCACCTCTCCGGGTTGAACAGACCCTTTTCCAAATACAGAACGAATACAGAGAAAGAGCATACAGCTGATGTTGCTGATAGTTAGAACCCCTGGTTTGACCACTTCAGCAAATTACTAACTCATTTCAATTTCCTCATTTCAAAATAGTAATAATACTACCTACTAGGCATTCTTATGACTAGTGAGCTCAATTTACTCCTCACAAAACCCTTATAACACAGGCAACCATTATTGTCTTCCCCATTATACAGATAAGAAAATTAAGGCTCAAGAGTAATCCCATAATTTACTCAAGGCAATACACAACTTCTAAATGGTAGTCAGAATTTGAAATCAGACAACTTATTTCTTTCAAATCTGAGGATCTTAACCAGGCCAACCTCCTGCCCATCTCAGAAGCTGAAACAAAGCCACAGAATCTTGATACTGAGGGATGAAACTCCAATGAAAAATGCAAATTCTACTCAAAATTTATCCCGCACTTTGATCCTAATTCCAAGCCCAACTCATTCAAATACTCAGCTTCAACCCTAAATAAAATCTCAACCAAATTCCATCCTTGCCTACATCAAGTAATGCTAAGCCCATTTTGACCCCAAATCTACCACTCAAATTTGACCTTTAGTTGAAGTGCACTGCGTGGCGATCATCCAGCCAAGCGCCGCCTTGCTTGAGAACACTCTTACCTTCATTCCTCAACAAAACTCACTCCTCCCTAAACTTAATTCCAGCATTGATTCTTAACCCTCAATCCTTAACCCAACCATCCTCCATTTCTCCATAGCTTTCCATGTTCTTCCTTCAAACAGAGGGACTGGATTGGACAAGAAGTTGCCATGATTGTCCTATGCCATCCCTTCCCTGACTCTGTTTCTCCACACAGACACCACTCCAGAGCACAGTCCAGCCAATGGGACAGGCCCTGGTCCTGAATGGGGGCTATGTCCTGGGCCTCCAGCCGTGGGGGCTGATACCAGTGGGGCATCAGGCCTGGGGACCCCAAAACGAAGGACCCAGCATAACAAACACAAGACTGTGGCAGTGGCCAGTGCCCAGCGATCACCTCGAGCACTCTTCTGCCTCACCTTAACCAATCCCCTTCGGCGGTCCTGCATCAGCATTGTGGAGTGGAAGTATCCTAGGAGACTCTAGGGTAAGGATTACCAGGGTATGAAGAGTCAAGGATTAGGTCAGGCCTGGAATGGAGGAGGGCTGAGATTACCAGGGACCAAGGATCAAATATTGGGGGGGGGGGGAGATTCCTGGGGTGGGACTGTATAGCTCAGTGGTAGAGCATTTATTTAGTGTATTAGATGCTCTGGGTTCAGTCCAAAGCATTACAAATTGAGAAGGGGGGGGGAATCAAGAACTAGAATAGAAAGGGAGTCCAGAGTGATGACAGTCACCAGGAACAAGCACTAAGCTAGCCATACTTGCATACACCTATAACCCCATAACTCAGGAAGCTGAGGCAGGAGAACTAAAAAGGCTGCATAGCACGATCCTGTCTAGAGTCAGCACTGGGTGAAGAGGGCACCAAGGGAATGTGGGGGTTTCAACGTCACTCTTCCTGGGTCCTTGACTGTGTTCACCTGAGACCTTTTGATATTCTCATCCTCCTGACCATCTTTGCCAATTGTGTGGCCCTGGGAGTATACATCCCCTTCCCTGAGGACGACTCCAACACTGCTAACCACAACTTGGTGAGGCCTACCCCATCCCCAGCCAGACTGCAGTTTCCCTTAGAGCCACAGTTTAAGGCACCCAGCCAGGCCCCACCCTTCCTGGACCTACCTAACTCCTCTGGGTTCTGGCGAAAACAACCTTAACCTGGGCCCACACCCACCGGGTCTGACCTTGCCCCAAGTAAGTCCCGGTCTTCACGCCCCGCCCCGGCTCCGCCCTCAGGAACAGGTAGAATACGTGTTCCTGGTGATTTTCACCGTGGAAACAGTGCTCAAGATCGTGGCCTATGGGCTGGTGCTCCATCCCAGCGCCTACATTCGCAATGGTTGGAACCTACTCGACTTCATCATCGTCGTGGTCGGGTGCGCGTTTGCAGGGGGAGGGGCACCCCACCCTAGTTTGCAATCCACTGAATTCTGGGTCTCTGAAGCGACTGATTCAGACAGCCCCTATTCTGCAGCTAAAATCAGAAATATTAACATATATAAAACCATTTGCACTTACAGTTACAGGGACTTGTGCTTTTCTGAACAGAAAGGAGGGAAGAGGCGGGAGCCAAAGGTCTCACTCTCCCCCCTCCCCGTCCCATGCTCCCCAATCAGGCTGTTTAGCGTGCTTCTGGAGCAAGGACCCGGGCGGCCAGGCGATGCCCCGCATACTGGAGGAAAGCCGGGAGGTTTCGATGTGAAGGCACTGCGGGCATTTAGGGTGCTACGGCCACTGAGGCTGGTGTCTGGGGTCCCAAGTAAGTGTATACGCCCCCCACCCCCGAGTTGGAGGTGGGGCTCCAGGCTGAGGGCGAATGTGCTGAGCCTGCCCCTCCCCACCACAGGCCTGCACATAGTGCTCAATTCCATCATGAAGGCGCTTGTGCCGCTGCTGCACATTGCCCTGTTGGTGCTCTTCGTCATTATCATTTACGCCATCATCGGACTGGAGCTGTTCCTCGGACGCATGCACAAGACGTGCTACTTCCTGGGATCTGGTCAGCCACCCCCTTTTCACAGGACAGGACACGACCCCTGCCCTCACTCCTGGGGGGCCCCCTCTTGCTTCTAGAAAGCCCACTCGGTTTTGCAAGACTCGGTCCCCAGGCTCAGGTTCTACCTCTGTATAGTCAATCCCCACCCACTGTATTCAAGACTCCGCCCTAAATCCCAGAATACAACCCCTCCCTCAATAGTGGCTGTGCAGGTGTCACAAGACTCCACCCACAGGACCAGTCTGCCTAGCGGCATTTAAGACTTCAAACTCCAAGACTCGCCTTTTTAGGCATTTATGAAGCCCCCTTTTCTCTGCCCTCTTTTCGAGACCCTCATACTCACAAGACTCTGCTCCTAGATTCACTGTTATTTAAGATTCTATACAGGATTTACACTTCACAGTTCCCAGATCCATATTGGAAGGACTCAGCTTCCAATTGGTTCAAATTGATACCTCCAAGCGTTTGACCCTAGCAGAGGAAACAAGAATTACTTTTGCCTTTAAAATATCTAGGGCACTAAAACAAACTTCCTATGAGGAGGAGGCTGCAGAGTAGCAAGGAACTAGTGTGACTTTCCTTCATAGCCCCGGGGCTTCAATTTTTCTGCAGATGTAGAGGCAGAGGAGGACCCATCGCCTTGTGCGTCTTCTGGCTCTGGGCGTTCATGCACACTGAACCAGACTGAGTGCCGCGGGCGCTGGCCAGGGCCCAACGGTGGCATCACGAACTTTGACAATTTTTTCTTTGCCATGCTAACTGTGTTCCAGTGTATTACTATGGAAGGCTGGACAGACGTCCTCTACTGGGTGAGGTGAACAAGCCCTCACACAGCTGGGGGGCTGCACCTGCCCTTCTTTCCCAGCTAGGGTTGTCCTGTCTGCATGCTATGAGGGAAATATGCTCTCTCTCCAGATGCAGGATGCCATGGGGTATGAGCTACCCTGGGTGTACTTTGTGAGCCTCGTCATCTTTGGCTCCTTCTTTGTCCTCAACCTTGTGCTTGGCGTCCTAAGTGGGTGAGAAGCCTGAATATTCTCCCCTACAATCCCCTCCCACCCTTTTGTGCTGCCAAATTCTTTTCAAAATCAGGAAAGACCTCCTGAGAAGGTGTTGATAGTATTCTTTTTTTCCTTTTTTATTAAGAAATTTTCTATTCACTTTACATACCAACCACAGATTCCCCTCTCTTCCCTCTTCCCACCCCCCAGCCTTCCCCCAACCCATCCCCCAATTCCCACCTCCTCCAAGGCAAGGTCTCCCATGGGGAGTCAGCAGAGCCTGGCACACTCAGCTGAGGCAGATTCAAGCCCCTCCCCCCTGCACCAAGGCTGTGCAAAGTGTCACACCCTAGGCACTGGGCTCCAAAAAGCCTACCAATGCACCAGGGATGGACCCCGATCCCCCTGCCGGGGGGGGGGGGGCAAACAGTCTAAGCCATAGGAACAGCCAATGCAAACACTTGGAGGCTAGAATGCCCTTGGCATATCCAAAGAACAATTAGAAAGCTATTGCGATTGGGGTGGTAAAGACAAGGTGACTGGGGTGACTGCCCTATGGAGTCTTCTCTCCTCCTCCTCCAGGGAGTTCTCCAAGGAAAGAGAAAAGGCAAAAGCACGAGGTGACTTTCAGAAGCTTCGAGAGAAGCAGCAGATGGAAGAGGACCTTCGGGGCTACCTGGACTGGATCACACAGGCTGAGGAGTTAGACCTCCATGACCCTTCAATAGATGGCAACTTGGCTTCTCTTGCTGAAGAGGGACGGGCCAGCCATCGTAGGCAATTCACTTCTAACCCAGCTTCATTCCCACCCCAGATGTGATTTGCCCTCCTGAGACTCAGACCAAGCCTGCAGCCACCCTAGGCTTTGCCCCAGATGTGGCTCAGGACACAGAATCTCAACCCAGACTCAGACACAGACCCCAACTAGCCCCTTCTCCCCTAGATTTGGCCCTAATTCTGCCTCCAGGCCATCCTTCCCAGTTGGCTCTATCCCCACAGGACCACAGCTGTCAGAGCTGACCAATAGGAGGCGTGGACGACTCCGATGGTTCAGTCACTCTACTAGATCTACACACTCCACCAGCAGCCATAGTGAGAACCAATCCTGCAAGGGTGGAGCTGGGGTGGTAGACAGAGGGAAAAACCAAACGTGGGACCTAGGGTCTTGGGTCCTAACCTCTAGCCTCACTTTGCCCACAGCCAGCCTCCCAGCCAGTGACACTGGCTCCATGACAGACACCCCAGGAGATGAAGATGAAGAAGAGGGGTCTCTGGCTAGCTGTACACGCTGCCTGTAAGGGATCCCAGCCCTTGAACCCTAAGTAATCCAAACCCCCATCCTTACTTTAGCTTCAAATCTTGATCTCAGTCCTGACCTCTAGTCTGGATGCTGATTCCCTCAGCCCCTTATGACACCCCATCCCTTTCCAATTATTTCTAGAAACAAGATCATGAAAACCAAGGTCTGGTAAGTTGTGAAAGTTGTGCAACCTTTTGACCCCATGACTTTGAGACCGGTCCACCTCCAAGGACCGTGTGACTTCTGGGCTCCCCGACCTGAACCCCTGGGCTGACCTAGGCCATCTCAGTGATGTGATGGGCTCTCCTCTGCCCAGCCGCCAATTCCGCAGAGCCAACAGGGGTCTCCGTGCACGCTGCCGCCGGGCTGTCAAGTCCACCGCCTGCTATTGGGCTGTACTGCTGCTCGTCTTTCTGAACACGTTGACCATCGCTTCGGAACACCATGGGCAGCCTGTGTGGCTCACCCAGACCCAGGGTGTGCCTCCGTTTGCCAGCTCTCTTCTTCATCCCTTGCTTCCTCCACCCCCGAAGTTCAAACGCAGGCTCTCTAGGGAGTCTTAGACCCCAGATACTATCTTCCAATCCATATGAGTGCAGAAACCTTAACCTGTCCTATCCCACCCTGCAAACCACACTTATGTGGTACTTACTATGTTGCATCAGTCTCTAGTATTTCACATGTCCAAACTCGAACTGTATTCTGTTAGAACCTTAGTACCTAAGTACTAAAGCCAGCCAAAGGTCCTGATCACCACAGCACTGATGTTAAGCAACTAACCCCAGGACTCAGCTGGGGGGGTGGGGGGTGGGCAGAGAAGGAATTGTAGTTGAGGCTCTTAACATCATGCTATCTGGACAAGTTAACCCCTCTGTGCCTCAGTTTCCCCATGCACAAAATGGAGATAATGCTAGCTATCCGTGGCCTGGAGTGGTTGGGAGGAGTAAATGAGATCAGCTTAGAATATTGTTTGGCCCACATCGTGTCAACTGTTGCTATCATTCCTTGCAATAGAAACCCCAATTTTACCACTGATCCTGCCCCTAACCCCACCCCAAACCAGTTCAGTCCTAAAGAAACTCTAGGTTTGGAGTTGGGGGTATGGCTCAGTGGTAGAGAACCTGTGTGAGCCCCTGGGTTCCATCCCCAGAACTAAAAACATAAGACATAAACATAAAAAATAATTAGAAAAAAATAAATCCTAGATACTAACTGTACCATTGAATTTGGAGTTGTCTTGGACTCACATAGGCTGACTCTGGTCCCCATCTCCATTCTACCCCAGCTCCAAACCTCACTTGTTCTGACCTACATATTCACCTCAGTCCCTAAGCCCAATTAAACCCTAGCCCACACCTGGCTGGCTCCCTGCTACCCCAAGATCATGCCAAGGTTCCTGGCTTCCTGCATGTCACCATGGCCAGCTTAGTTACCCGTCCTGCTCTCCCTACAGAGTACGCGAACAAAGTGCTGCTCTGTCTCTTCACGGTGGAGATGCTTCTCAAACTCTATGGTCTGGGCCCCTCTGTCTATGTTGCCTCCTTTTTCAACCGCTTTGACTGCTTCGTGGTCTGTGGGGGCATCCTAGAAACCACTTTGGTGGAAGTGGGGGCCATGCAGCCCCTCGGGATCTCAGTGCTCCGATGTGTGCGCCTCCTCAGGATCTTCAAGGTCACCAGGTGTGTATGCGTGGAGCCCAAAATGCAGACCTAATTCCACACCCCAGCTCTGAAGATAATTCCATCAGCCTCATCATTCATTTAGCAAACATCCATTGAGCACCTACTGCTGTGTGCTGACCTTCTAGGCCCCAGGGAAACACCAGAAAGCAAAGCAAACACAAGTTCCTGTCCTCATGGAGAAGAGAGTCACCTAGTACCTCTTCCATCTCCATCCCATTTCCCGACATGACTTTACCCCCAAGCCCACCGCCATACTCATCTCCAGTCCCAGCCACACTACCCTCTCTAAGCCCAACCCCAACTACATGTCATCCACAGGTCCACTATCTAATCGCTAACCCAATCCAACCTCCCACCTCAGCACTAACTCCCAGCCCTAGCCCCATCACTGACCACCAACCACAATGCCTTTCTCAATTGTCTGAAGCATGCCTACTCCTGGCCAGCAACCCCAGTTATTGCTCTCTCCACCCTCGAGCTCTCCTTTATCCCCCCACACCAACCTTCAACCATAACCTTCTCCCAACTCCTCCAACCCCAAATCACCACAACCCCATGCCCAATTCATCCCAGTCCCAACATGAAACCCATTTCTATCTATAACTCCTCCCTAGTTTCACCTCCCACCGCACCCTGAATGCTAACTCTAACTCCAAGCTTAGGGGTCTCCTCCTCTCTTACTCTTATCACACTTGGATTCCAAAAATCACCTCCACGAACCTTAGCATCACAACCTATTTTAAGCCCACGGATCCCAGGGTATCCCAAGTTGGAGGCCTGCCTGGCTCAGGAGTCTACAGGGAACCAAGTGTCAGGCCTGCTCTTTCTACCTCTGCTGCAGGCACTGGGCATCTCTAAGCAATCTGGTCGCATCCCTGCTCAATTCCATGAAGTCCATCGCATCTTTGCTGCTTCTCCTCTTTCTCTTTATCATCATCTTCTCCCTGCTTGGCATGCAGCTGTTTGGGGGCAAGTTCAACTTCAACCAAACCCAAACCAAGAGAAGCACCTTTGACACCTTCCCCCAAGCCCTCCTCACTGTCTTTCAGGTATGGCCTGGAGACCCTGAGGAGGGGTGTGTGTGTGTGTGTGTGTGTGTGTGTGTGCTAGCAGGACCTGGAGTTATAAGGGTCCAAGAACTTTTTGATGACTTCCTACCCTCAGATCCTGACAGGTGAGGATTGGAACGTGGTCATGTATGATGGGATCATGGCCTACGGTGGCCCCTTCTTCCCAGGGATGCTGGTGTGTGTTTATTTCATCATCCTCTTCATCTGCGGCAACTGTATCCTCAGAGCTTTGGGAGACAGGATATAGCAGGGTGAGGGGTGGAGGGGAGTGCTGGGCAGTCCACAGGCAGGCACTTCTCCATCTCTGCAACCTGAGCTCACTCCAGACATCCTGTTGAATGTGTTTCTTGCCATTGCTGTGGATAACCTAGCCAGCGGGGATGCAGGTACTGCCAAAGACAAGGGCAGGTGAGCTCCATCTCCAAGACATCCTTTCCCTACGATCACTGACTTGGCTCTCACACACGCACATACTACAGGACTTCATTTTTGCTGTCAATTCCCAGCTCCAGATACAGGCCTCACTCATTCATTCCTTCAACATGAATCTATTGAGCACACACTCAATATGTTTGTGCTGGGCCCTGCTGCAAATGCTAGGGAGACTGCATGGGTTCAGGCAGACAGAGTCTTTGCTGTTTGTAATTGAGGAAGGCAAGCAAACTACAAGAAAATAGATATAAACTTTTAAGATTGTTAGTAAGCCAGGTGCTGTGGCACATGCCTTTAATTCCAGCTTTCAGGAGGCAGAGGCAGGTTTGTCTGTGAGTTAGAGAGCCTCCTGGTCTACAGAGTGAGTTCCAGTCCAGTTATGGATTGTCTCAAAAAAAAAAAGAATATGTTAATAATAAGTAGTGAAGGAACAGAAAACAGAACAAAGCAATAGTGAAAAATTAAACCAAACCTAGATAGCCATACCTATATTCCCTGCACTTGGAAGGCTGAGGCAGGAGGATAAGGAGTTCAAGGCCAGCCTGGGCTCCACAATGAGACTGTATAGCAGACAAGGTTCACTAAATTTGCTCCTTTGAAATTGACAACAGAACACCATGGCTGGGGACCTAGCTGAGAGGGAGAAAATTGACCCCTTTAAAGTTCTGGTTTCTACCCCAGCATCATAAACAAGCAAACAAAACCCACCAGTGAGGTGGGAATGCAGCAGAGAGGGGAGTGGTCGAAAATATGGGTAGATGTTGGGAGGAATAAAAGAACCAGACTTTTATTCTGGGTCAAGATGAGATTTTTGGCTTTTGCTCTTGGTGGAGAGAGGCATGAGAGTGGTGGGATTTCACGGGTTCCTTCTGTGTGCTGTGAGGATAGACTATAGGCATTGGGAACAGAAGCAGGAAGCCCCAAGAAAGGTCTGTCCTGACAGCAGTGTCCACCCAGCTTTATCCATCTGTTCTCACCTACAGCAATCACCCCTTATTTCCTTGAACAGAGAGAAGAGCAGTGAAGGAAACCCCCCACCAGAGAACAGAGTGTTGGTGAGTTCAAAGCCTGAGTGTGCTGATGCATGCCTTTGATCCCAGGACTTGGGAAGCAGAAGCAGGGGAGTGTCTATGAGTTTTAAATTAGCCTGGTCTACATAGTGAGCTCCAGGCAGCTAGGGCTATGTAGTAAGACCCTGGCTTTAAAAAAAAGTGGGGAGCTGGAGTTAGGAGAGCTTGCTGCTCTTCTAAAGGGACTGAGTTCGGTTCCCAGACCCCATGTCAGGCAGATCACAACTACCTGTTATTCAGGTCCAAGAGTTCCAAGGCCTCTGGCCTCCAAGGCCACTTGCATTCACATGCACATACCCACACAGAGATATACATAATTTAAAAAAATAATAAAAATAAAAATCTTAAAGCTGGACAGTGGTGGCGCACATCTTTGATCCCAGCACTCATGAAGCAAAAAAGGTAGGTGGATCTCTGTGAGTTTGAGGCCAGCCTGGTCTACAAAGTGAGTTCTGGGACAGACAGGGCTGTTATACAGAGAAACCCTGTCGCAAAAAAAAAAAAGCCTAAATAAATAAATGTTAAAGGAAAGAAGCCTGAGAGTTGTCTATACCTCCTCCTACCACCCACACCTATCAGTGTGTACATGATTTAACCCCATCCTCTGCCAATCCATTTCCACATTATCCTGTCTCTTCCATACCTCCTTTGTGTCCATTTCCTGGTGTCTCTTGCATAATCAATAACTCCAATTTTCCTATCTCCAGGAGCCTGGTGGAAAGAACGAGGAAGCAGAGGGTGCAAAGAGTAAAGAAGCAGGCAAGTAGGCAGGTCAGATGGAAGAGGCATGGAGTCTTGGGAAAGAACCCAGGCAGAGAACTCCGGACCCCTGACAAGGTCCTCTCTGGCCAGCAGACTCTTCCAAGGCAGTAGGCAGAGTGTCACATGCCTGTAGTCCCAAAACTTGGGAAGGGTGGCAAATTCAAGAACACCTTGTGCTAAACAGTGAGTTCCAGGTCAGCCTGGACTATATTAGAGACACTAGACACTATCTCAAAAATGAAATAAATACACAAATAAGGACTGGGGATATAGCTCAGTGGTAGAGTGCCTACACAGCATGTACCAGGCCCTAAGTACAATCTTTTTTTTTTTTAAGCTGAGGATCGAACGCAGGGCCTTTTGCTTGCTAGGCAAGCACTCCACCACTGAGCTAACTCCCCAACCCCCTAAGTACAATCTTAAGACTGCAAAAATGATTATTCTGAGATGAATGAATAGGCTTAGTCCCTAGACAGCAACATTTGGGACACCAAGGTTAAACAAGACAAAAGGACATTTTATTTTACTGAGGACATTCTCAGAGCCTTTGTATCAAAAAAAATTTTTTTGGGTGTGTGTGTGTGTGTGTGTGTGTGTGTGTAGTACTAACTAAACACACTCACCAGGCTCTCACTGTATCTCAGGAATTGTTCTAAAAGCTAGGCATCTGTTAAACAAAACAGACTTAAGATCTTTTCCCTGAGGAGCGGAGATTCTGGTCAGGAAATGCGAAGAATTTGTCCTGTACCAAGCACAGTTCCAGGAGCTTTCCATTGACTTCTCAACCAATTTCACTTTTTGCTCTTTTTCCAGCACCAGGCGTCGAGGAAGAGGAAGAAGAAGAGGAGGAGGAGGAGGAGGAGGAGGAAGGCGGTGCAGGGCATGTGGAACTCTTGCAGGAAGTTGTACCCAAGGAGAAGGTGGTACCCATTCCTGAAGGCAGTGCTTTCTTCTGCCTCAGCCAAACCAATCCGTGAGTGCTAGAGGGGGCAGTAGGGCAGGGTAACAGGGGCGGGCCAGCTGGAGAGCCCTAGAACTACCCAGAAGGCAACAGGGCACAGATGTATCCCTGGAGGTTTCCCAATAAACACTGATCCTGGTTTCTAATCACTGCCTTTTCCGCACTTCCCAGACTTCGGAAGGCCTGCCACACCCTCATACATCATCATATCTTCACCAGTCTCATCCTGGTGTTCATCATCCTCAGCAGCGTGTCCCTGGCCGCTGAGGACCCCATCCGAGCCCACTCCTTCCGAAACCATGTGAGCCCATGCTGAGGGCTAGGAGGAACTCACAGGGGTATTCTCCTGGGCACAAGTTCGAGCCAGAGTAGAGACCAGAAGAAGACCCTTCACTGGGCTGGGGAAGAGGACCAGCAATGGTGGAGACTACAGTGCCAGCAGCCATTACCATACTCCAAGAAGTGCGAGCAGGGGATCAGGATTAGACTGGGGATGAGAGGAACCTGCGCTCAGAGAGGTTAAACAGGCCAAGGGCACTCATGCAGCTGGGCAGAGACAAAGGAGCCTAAATCTGAGCCCTCATGTCAGATGGCCAAGCCTTTGGCATGTGTAAAAAGGTCTTTCCTGATGCTGAGAGGGAAGGAGGAGAGCAAGGCTTACATTTAGTGGTACATACACAAGCTGCCGTGGTGATACCTGCCTGGATTTCTAGCACTTAGGAGACTGAAGCCAGAGGATTACTGCAACTCAGAGGTCATCCTGGGCTGCAGAGTGAGGCTTTGTCTCAGATAGATAGATAGATAGATACATAGATAGATAGATAGATAGATAGATAGATAGATAGATAGATACATACATACATACATACATACATACATACATACACACATAGACACATAGATACATAGATGATAGATAGATACAAAGATGATAGATAATAGATAGATACATAGATAGATATAGATAGATAGATAGATAGATAGATGATAGATACATAGATATAGATACATAGATAGATGATAGATAATAGATAGATGATAGATAATAGATAGATACATAGATGTATAGATACATAGATATAGATAGAAAGATAGACAGACAGATAGATAGGAAGATAGATAGATAGATAGATAGATAGATAGATAGATAGATGATAGATAGACAGACAAGGAAAGAAAAAGAGAGGCACACACATACCTATCAATCTCCTTTAGTAATGACAGTGTTCCTCATCTTTCTCATTTCCTCAGATTCTGGGATACTTCGATTATGCCTTCACCTCCATTTTCACTGTGGAGATTCTACTAAAGGTGATAACTGAACCCCCAACCATACCCTCAGTTGCCCCCAATACATTCCCGGCCACCCCTACCACCTATCTCTCTGCTCTCTCTCCCATCCTACCCACCAGCTATCCTCTTGTCTGAGGTCTAATCTAATGTCATCTGATCCCCAGATGACAGTGTTTGGGGCCTTCCTGCACCGGGGCTCTTTCTGCCGTAGTTGGTTCAATATGTTGGATCTGCTTGTGGTCAGTGTGTCCCTCATCTCCTTCGGCATCCAGTGAGTAACACCTTCCCCTGCCCACCCCACTCCTCCAAGAACCAGGACCAAGCCCTAATTAAGGCCTGAAACTCCCCTCCCAGCTCCAGTGCCATCTCAGTTGTGAAGATTCTCCGAGTCCTCCGAGTCCTCCGGCCCCTCAGAGCCATCAACAGGGCCAAGGGACTCAAGGTAAGCCCAGCTTACCCAAGCCCACAGAACCCAGGTCCTGAGTCAAGATCACAGATCCAACTGACCATTTGCAGCCTGAATCCAACATGTGACCACAGATTCTTGACTACTGGCCATGTGATCTGACCAATGTTCCTTACAAGTGACTATACCAGTAGCCACAATTTTCTGACTCATGTCCTTGACATGTGACTACATGTCCTTACCTAGAAAACACTTATTCTTTGTTAATACCCATACAAGCTAGCCCACAATACTGCCTTTGACCATGTGTTCCTGACTTGTAACCACATACCCCTGGCCCAAGTCCTTAAGCTATATCCATCACCCAAGTCCCCACTACATGCTATGGCCTTCGATGCCCAATAGTCATTTGTGGGTGTGTCTGCAGCACGTGGTGCAGTGTGTCTTCGTGGCCATCCGGACCATTGGGAACATCATGATCGTCACCACCCTCCTGCAGTTCATGTTCGCCTGCATTGGTGTGCAGCTCTTCAAGGTGGGGGAGACCCAGGGAGAGGCCCAGGTCAAGGTGGGGGTGAAAGGGGAACCTGTTTGACAGATGTCCTCCATACAGGGAAAATTCTACAGCTGCACTGATGAGGCCAAACACACCCTGAAAGAATGCAAGTGAGTGTTTGAGGCTTGCCCCCTGTGGAATCCAGAGCCCCTTCCAAATCACATAGAGAAATACAGGCCTCTCTCTCTATGGTCCCGGAGCCACTTTATAGTCTTTTACCAAGGACTCTAGACATCTGGTTTCCTAGAAATCCCTAAGACCCTCAGAAGAACTCTCCCAATAATTGTAGAGGCCTTCATATCAGAGCAAGCACTCTAGGTCCCCCCTTAACCTTTCTCCACATTCTTCAGCATTACCTACATTCCTCCCCAGAAGCCCTAGCAACTCCTGCCCCTCCTCAGAATCCCAGCTTCCCTCTAGAGATGTTTGTAGAGGGAGGTGGTTTCAAGCAAACACCATGAAGCCAGGAATCGCTGGCTCAAACCCACTTCACAGGCTTCGGGGCACTTATTCACTTTGCTGAGTCCCTTTGCTCAACTGAAAATGGCTTATGAAAGGTAGTCAGGGCATAGAATATGTGGGCACAGTAAAGTACCTACGTGGCAAGCCAGCACAGTACCTGGCAGAGTCAGTGCTAAGAAACTTTGGCCACTTGCAGAACTACTTGCCCCTGGTGGCAAAAATGCTAATGGCAGTGGTGATGATGCTATCCCAGCTGTGTTCCAGAAATTAGTCTGGGTCTTTGCTTAAGTTCTCGTAATTTATCATATGGGGAGTACGCCTGCCACTGCAGGTGTGGAGACCAGAGACCAGCTTGAGGGAGTTCTTTCCTCCCACCATGTGGATTCTGAGGAGCAAAGTCAGATCATCAGGTTGGCAGCAAGGACCTTTACCCACCAAGCCATTTTGCCGGCCCTTGTTTGGTTTCTTTTGCTGTTCTTTTGAGGGGGGTGGTTGCTTGTTTGAGCCTTGGTCTCAATATGTCTCCAGCCAGCCTTAAGCTCTCAAGCCAGCCTTAAACTCACACGTTGCCTGTCTTCTGTCACCTGAGTCGCTGGGATTATAAGCATGTGCCACTACGCCTGGCTTTATTTATTTGTTTGTTTATTATGAGACATGGTCTTAGTGTGTAGCCCTGGAAGACCTGGAAATCACGAAGGCCAGGCTGGCCTCAAACTTGCTAAAAATCTTCCTGCCTCTGCCTCACAAGTAATGGGATTATAAGTGTGCACCACCACGATTAATTGTCATTTATTGACTTAATCCTGGTGAGAAATTCTGTTAGAATCCTCATTTTTGAGAGAGATGGCGAAAACAAAAAGTCCATAGACAGAGACTGAACATTTACAATAATCCAGGTAGGAAATCAAAGGGCAGGATGTGAACCCAAGCCATCTAGGTACACCACTGTGCCCTGCTACATCCATAATGAAGACCCTAGACCCTTCGCCACAGCTCCTCACTCCTCCTCTCTCACTAGCCTGTCTACAACGTTCACAGGGGCTCCTTCCTCATCTACCCTGATGGAGATGTGTCACGGCCCTTGGTCCGAGAGCGGCTCTGGGTCAACAGTGATTTCAACTTTGACAACGTCCTTTCAGCCATGATGGCCCTGTTCACTGTCTCTACCTTCGAAGGCTGGCCTGCGTGAGGGGCAGGGCCTCGGGGATCGCAGGGGACTGGGCAGATGATTGCAGATAATTGCCTGGGATCAACTGGGAGTGGATGGGAGTGTAGCTTAAGGACGCATGGAAAGTCTCTTAAGACTGGATAGGGTTTTCCTTCTTTCCTTTTTCCTCTTTTCAATGCTTGAGAGTGGAACCCGGGGTCTGTAGATGCTAGGCAAATGGTATAACATTAAGCTACATCTCTATTCCCCTATTTTCTTGAGTCAGGGTCTTACCATGCACCCACTTTGACCTCAAACTGGTGGTCCTCCTTCCTCATCCTCTTGAGTGCTGGGATTCAGGTTTGTACTACCACTTCCAGTTGGGTGTAGTTTTCTAGAGACTGGTGAGTGTGTTGGAAAACTGGGTGGGAATTTTCCAGAACTTCACTGTGGATTCATTGGGACTTTGGAGAAGGTCTCTAGAAATTGGGCAAAGATCTCTGAGGGAATAGGTAAATCTAGAAAAAAGACTGGATGAGTGTTATAGGAGGATATAGAATGTGGAGGGATTCAAAGGGGGCTCACTGAGGAGATAGGATTCAGAAATTCAGAAAACTACAAAAGCCTTTGGGTATACTAGCTAGAAATTTCTGGGGTGAATTGAGCAGATCATTCAATGCTGTGGGATAGGAGTCCAGGATCTTAGAAGCTTGTGGGGAAATTCTGGAGAACCACATAGGGGAGGTGCTCCAGGGACCATTATAAGGGGATAAGGTGTCTGTAGAAACATAGGAGATTTTGAAAGGTTTGGATAGGATTCTTTTGAGGGCTGCATGGGAATCTCTGAAACTTTGAGGTGTCTGGTATAAAAGATTTTGGATCCTGGCCTACATAGTTGAGTTCCAGGACAGCCAAGGATACATAGTGAGGCCCTGTCTCAAAAAAAAAGAAAAAGAAAAAGAAAAGAAAAGAAAAATAAAAAACAAAGACTTAGGACACTTTAAAAGGCCTGTGGGAGGTTCCTTATTTTGTTACTTATTATATTTGTGTTTTAATTTTACACATCAGCCATGGGTTCCCTTGTCCTCCCCTCTACTGCCTCCACCACCCCCACCTTCCCCACATCCCCCCCCCTTCCCATCTCCTCCAGGGCCAAGACTCCCCTGGGGATTCATTTAAACCTGGTGGATTCAGTACAGGCAGGTCCAGTCCCCTCCTTCCAGGCTGAGCAAAGTGTCCCTGTGTAAGCCTAAGGTTCCAAACAGCCAGCTCATGCACTAAGGACAGGTCCCGGCCCCACAGCCTGGGTGCCTCCCAAACAGTTCAAGCTATTCAATTGTCTCACTTATCCAGAGGGTCTGATCCAGCTGGGGGCTCCACAGCCATTGGTTCATAATTCATGTGCTTCTATTCGTTTGGCTATTTGTCCCTGTGCTTTTCCAATCTTGGTCTCAATAATTCATGCTCTTACAGTCCCTCCTCCTTCTGGACAATTGGACTCCTGGAGCTCCACCTGGGGCCTGTCTGATGATCTCCACATCCACCTCCATCAGTTATTGGATGAGAGTTCCAGCACCACCATTAGGGTGTTTGGCCATCTGATCACCAGACTAGGTCAGATCAGGCTTTCTCTTGATCATTGCCAGCAGTCTACAGAGGATGTATCATTGTGGATTTCTAGGGACCTCTCCAGCACTCTGTCTGTTCCTGTTCTCATGTGGTCATCATTTATCATGGTCTGTTATTCCTTGTTCTCCCTTTCTGTTCTTGATCCAGCTGGGATCTCCTGCTCCCCTAAGCTTTCTTTCCCTCAAACCTTGCCCTTCATTACTCCCACTGTCATCCAGGTTGTTCATGTAGATCTCATCTATTTCTCTGTCATTGGGCGATCCCTGTGTCTTTCCTAGGGTCCTGTTTTCTAGGTAGCCTCCCTGGAGTTGTGTAGCAGTCTAGTCATCTTTGTTTTACATCTAGTATCCTACTATGAGTGAGTACATACCGTGTTTGTCCTTCTGAGTCTGGATTACCTCACTCAGGACGATTTTTTCTAGATCCATCCATTTGCCTGCAAACCTCATGATGTCATTGTTTTTCTCTGCTGAGTAGTACTCCATTGTGTATATGGACCATATTTTATTTATCCATTCTTCAGTTGAAGGGCATCTAGGTTGTTTCCAGGTTCTGGCTATTACAAACAATGCTGATGTGAACATAGCTGAGCAAATGCCCTTGTGGTATGATCAAGCATTCCTTGGGTATTTGCCCAAGGGTGCTACAGCTGAGTCTTGGGGGAGATGGATTCCCAATTTTCTAAGGAAGCGCCATATTGATTTCCAAAGTGGCTGTACAAGCTTGCATTCCCACCAGCAGTGGAGGAGAGTTCCCCTTACTCCTCATCCTCTCCAGCATAAACTGTCTTCTGTGTTTTTTATCTTAGCCATTCTGACAGGTGTAAGGTGGTATCTCAGAGTCATTTTGATTTGCATTTCCCGGATAATTAGGGATGTTGAGCAATTCCTTAAATGTCTTTCAGCATTTGAACTTCCTCTGTTGAGAATTTGTTTAGTTCTATAGCCCATTTCTTAATTGGACTGTTGGGCATTTTGATGTCTAATTTCTTGAGTTCTTTATATATTCTGGATATCAGCCCTCTGTCAGATGTGGGGTTGGTGAGGACCTTTTCCCATTCTGTAGGCTGTCACTTTGTCTTATTGACCATGTCCTTTGCTCTACAAAAGCTTCTCAGTTTCAACAGGTCCCATTGATTGATTGTTTCTCTCAGTGTCTGTGCTACTGGTGTTATATTTAGAAAGTGATCTCCTATGCCAATGCATTCAAGACTACTTCCTACTTTCTCTTCTATCAGGTTCAGAGTAACTGTATTTATGTTGAGGTCTTTGATCCACTTGGACTTAAGTTTTGTGCACGGTGACAGATATGGATCTATTTGCAGCCTTCTACACATTGACATCCAGTTATGCCAGCACCATTTGTTGAAGATGCTTTCTTTTTTCCATTGTACATTGTTGGCTTTTTTGTCAAAAATTATATGTTCATAGGTGTGCGGGTTAATGTCAGGGTCTTCAATTTGATTCCATTGTTCCACATGTCGGTTTTTATGCCAGTACCAAGCTGTTTTTATTACGGTAGCTCTATAGTAGTAGAGCTTGATGTCGGGGATTGTGATGCCTGTGGGAGGTTCTTTATGGATGTATAGAAGTCCCAAGTGATTAGGTTGTAAATTTAGGGAGGTTGGTATGCCAGGAGATTTGGGAGGTGGGTATGATAAGTAGCCTAGGAAGAAGTCTGAGGGGACTGGGGTTCCCCTGCACATGCCCTCATCTCTACCTCCCACCATCTCCCACAGACTGCTATACAAAGCTATAGATGCACATGCAGAAGATGAGGGCCCTATCTACAATTACCATGTGGAGATCTCAGTATTCTTCATTGTCTACATCATCATCATTGCCTTCTTCATGATGAACATCTTCGTGGGCTTTGTTATCATCACCTTCCGTGCCCAGGGAGAGCAGGAATACCAAAACTGTGAGCTGGACAAGAACCAGGTGACCTCTCATTCCCAACCAATGACCTCCAACCTGTCTCTCCTTGTCTTGTGAACCTCGTCTGCTCACTCATGCCTTATACCATTATGCAGCGCCAGTGTGTAGAATATGCCCTCAAAGCTCAGCCACTCCGCCGATACATCCCCAAGAATCCACATCAGTACCGCGTGTGGGCCACTGTGAACTCTGCTGCCTTTGAGTACCTCATGTTTCTGCTCATCCTGCTCAACACGGTTGCCCTAGCCATGCAGGTCTGTCTGAGCCCCACCCCCATCTTGATCATGGTCAGACATTTGTTCTTTTCACACAATCCATTGAGAGCTATTAGGAATACATTAGGCAGCAAGTAACAACCCCACTCCCCACCCCTGCTTAACCAACAGAGCCTGAAGTTATCATGACATTTGCAACCTTTCTTCAAATCTAAGGCCAAAAATCGAATTCTGCTTTTAAAGATGCAGGAATGTGAAAACAATGGTCCATGACTGCTGCAAACTGTCACAGATTGTAAACTGCTCTCCAGATTCAGATTCTAAGATGAAACCGGTTGTGCACCCTAGAGTCAGTGGAGTTTGCCTAATTACCTCAAATGTTGAGGAACACTGACGTAGGATGTCTTCTCGTTGTTGATTAGTGACCCAGGCTCTGTCCATTTTCCTGTCATGTCATTCTGCTGTGAGTTGGCTGTTGCTTCATGGTCACAAAACAACTATTCCAGACATCCGTTCCATGCTCAAGGCAGGAAAAAGAGAGAGAGAGAGTTTGAACCAAGCAGAAACTCTTGCATATTTTAGTGAAATAAATTTTTTTCACAGAAGCTGCCAACCGTGGCAGTCTGGGAATCAAGAACCAGGCTTTGCAGTGTCCATAATGAGAGGCAATGCAAACAGTGTTTCCATGTCCCCAGACTCCTCAGCTCAGGCCAGGGACTGTGTTTGTGTGTAGGGTGTCTCTGCCTTAGGCTCTGTTCCCATCTAATTTCCCCACAGCACTATGAGCAGACTGCTCCCTTTAACTATGCCATGGACATCCTCAACATGGTCTTCACTGGCCTCTTCACCATTGAGATGGTGCTCAAAATCATCGCTTTCAAACCCAAGGTACACCCTAGGCCCACTCCCTGTGAATACATTCCTAGGGGAGGAAGTGCATTCCACAGCCCTGGGAGGTTTGGGGGGGGTGTAATCAAGTAGTCATAAGACTAAGAAGTGAAAGAAACCCAAGTACAGACTATTTGAAGTCCAAGCCAGGCCCTGTCTCCTCAATACCACCTATCCTTTACTGGTCCCCTACCCTGGTCTGCTGGCTAAGAGAACACAGTACACTGCTTTCCTCCTGTCTACAGCATTATTTTGCCGATGCCTGGAATACGTTCGATGCTCTTATTGTAGTGGGCAGCGTAGTGGACATTGCCGTCACTGAAGTCAATGTGAGAACTGGGCTTTGTGTTAACCCTTCTACCTTCTCCCTAGAGCCTTCCTTCACTTGGGTAGGCAGCTGGCATTCACATTCTCCCTGGTTCTAGAGACTGAGCACTCCTCATTCTAGATCTGCCTTTTTGAATCCTTGCTAGGCTCTGGCTAAGTACTCCTCTCTCTAACCAGCCCCTTATTCCATTTGCAACCTACTCAGTGGCTCTGCTGCCTCCCTTATTATTTCTGTTATCTCTTTCATTGTCTCTACCCCACTCCAATGGCTCTATCATCTCCATGGACTCCCGCTTTGGCTGCATCATCTGACTACTTCATTGGCTCCATTTTCTCCACCAACTCCATCATCTCCTATACTGGCTCTTCCCTGGCTCTGTAACCACAACTGATTGCATCATTGGCTCCATCATTTCATCCAATGGGTACTACATGGATACTACATGACTGACAATACTGCCGATTGCATTTCCACATCACTGGCTTCTCCAATGATCATCCATTGGTTCTCATTTTCATGAAACTTTGGCTCCGTTGTTTCCTTCAATGTCTTTGCTCCACCATCTCCTTTACCTGATCCTTTTACTCCCACCCCATTAAAACTTTGTCTACAACCATTATGATCTACTACCATATAACCTTCCCCCACCATTTGCTGAGTATGCACCATCATTTCCCCCTATCCATTTGGGCATATGATTACATCATCTCCTTTATCACCTCTGTTTTGGCCACATGTCCCACCAGAATGGAGGCCATCTTGGCGAGGTAGCTTCTCACCCCTCACAGAAATAATTTTTTCAACCATCCCTCCCAGCCCAAGAGACCTTAGCCATGCTCCCTGACAGCTGGGCAGTGGTGGTGCATGCCTTTAGTCCCAGCACCTGGGAGGCAGAGGGAGGCAGATCTCTGAGTTCAAGGCCAGCCTGGTCCAGGGCAAGGCTACACAGAGAAACTCTGTCTCGAAAAACAAACAAACAAAAAATGCTCTGTGACCACTCTTGGACCTGGGTTCTGAGAGTTTTGGGAACTGGGAGGGCCAAGGCATGAGGAAAAGAAGTTGCTAGACCCGGTGCAAACTGAGCACCTCCACTGCATCCCTAACTCCAGAGTTCAGAGGACAGCTCCCGAATATCTATCACATTCTTTCGCCTCTTCCGAGTCATGAGGCTGGTCAAGCTTCTCAGTAAGGGTGAGGGGATCCGCACACTTCTCTGGACGTTCATCAAGTCTTTCCAGGTAATTCTCCACTCAGAACTACAGTTCCCAGTCTGCCATATCATTTCCAACTTTCTTTCTCTGAGCTCTCAATCTTTAACATGCCTCTAGTTCACTGACTTTACCCTATTCTATTTAATATTGTGTCTACATTTGGGAGGCACATGTAATCCAGGAAACTTTGAGGGTAGACTACATCCCCAGCAGTCCCAGGCTGGGGGAGAGGAGTGCATTCTGGGATTTATAGTTCGATGACTGCACCTGAAATGTCTGCTCCCTTCCCATTCTCCCAGGCCTTGCCCTATGTGGCTCTTCTCATAGCAATGATATTCTTCATCTATGCAGTCATTGGCATGCAGGTAAGTGGAGACCCTAGAGAATACCCCTCTGGAACCCTTCTGCCAGAGAGACTTCGTAGGAATAGCCCCAATGAGAGGGTGGAGGAGCAGAAAGACAGACAAACTGGATGACCCTGGGTAAGCCTACATGTGTGAAATGAGCTCATTAGGAAGAGATTTCAAGATTAGGAAGATCCCTTAGGCAACAGGAAATGTGAAGTCAATGGGAACACGTGGGTTCCCTCCTGGCACGCAGCCTTTGCATGTCTACAGATGTTTGGCAAGGTGGCTCTTCAGGATGGCACACAGATAAATCGAAACAACAATTTCCAGACCTTTCCACAGGCTGTGCTGCTTCTGTTCAGGTAATATACTCCCATTTCCCTGCTACCTTGCTCCCCAGAATATCTAGGGTACCCATACACCCTCTCTGGGCCTCAACATGCCTGAACTATGGAAATATCAGGGCAGCCTGAGTTCCACATAAGCTGAAGCCATTTCTGACTGTAATCTGAGGAGTCTTCCAAAATATTCGAGTCTCAGCCATTCTTTTTCTGGCTGTAAGATGTGCCTCCTTTTAGTCCACAGTGCCCTCATCTGTAAGAGACATTCTATAACTGCCATTATCATGGTCATGTTAGTTGTTAAAGTGTTGATATAGAAGCTGATGAGACACTTCAGCAAGTAAAGGCATTTGCTGCCAAGCCTGGTGACCTGAGTTCAATTCCCAGAATCCACATGGGGAAATGAAAGAAAAGACTCCCACAGATTGTGTATACACACACACACACACACACACACACACACACACACACACACACACACAAATAAAATAAAATAAAATAAAATAAAATAAAATAAAATAAATATAAAGTATAGCTCTGGTGAGAAGTAGGTCATCCCCTTACTCCCCTAGACCCCCACAACTGTACTTGACATAACTTTAGAGCCTCTCCAGAATGCCACCCCTCTGTGACCCTCCCCAGGTGTGCCACTGGTGAGGCATGGCAAGAGATAATGCTTGCTAGCCTTCCCGGAAATCGATGCGACCCTGAGTCTGACTTTGGCCCAGGCGAAGAATTTACCTGTGGTAGCAATTTTGCTATTGCCTATTTTATCAGCTTCTTCATGCTCTGTGCCTTCCTGGTAAGGACACATTTCTCCACTACCACCATCATTGCCATGGGAGCTGGCCCTGAGTGGTTCAGAGAAGTCCAAATGAATTGGGCAGCCCAGATCTTGAGAGAGCTGCCCCAACAATAAGATCAACCAAGGAACTTGTGACCCAGTGGCCATATAAGATCATCCCAGCTCCTACCCACCCACCCCCAAAACCCAGCTCTGTTCCTTTACTTAACTCTGCTTGCTCATTGGCCCACAGATTATAAATCTCTTTGTGGCTGTGATCATGGATAACTTTGATTATCTGACCAGAGATTGGTCTATCCTGGGCCCCCACCACCTTGATGAATTCAAGAGGATCTGGTCTGAATATGACCCTGGAGCCAAGTATACACTCTAACTTCTTATCCCAAATCCTAAGGATAATGGCCCCTAGTTCTAGAAGTTCAGACCCACACATTCCATTACCCAATGATAAAGAGGTTTCTATTGCCTTACCCTCTGTCCTCTCCATCTTTGCTCTTCCCTGGAAAGCCTTGGGGTGTCAGTTTGGGAGGTAATGATTCACTTGGGGCAGGGCTTAAGAAAAGCCTAAAGGAGTACTGTTGACCCAGTGGCATCTCCCCGGCTGCCCCAGGGGCCGCATCAAGCACCTGGACGTCGTTGCCCTGCTGAGACGCATCCAGCCCCCACTGGGGTTCGGAAAGTTGTGCCCACACCGAGTGGCCTGCAAGGTCTGTGCACTTGCCCATCTGCTTACCTGCTGACCTACAAGAAGGCACTATACTTTCTGGGAAGGGGGAGGGACTTCCTTTGGTAGGGATGGGTACATGACTGCATCCACAAAGGTTTCTACCCTGGGCATTCAGAGTATATCGAGCATTTTCCCGAAAGTGGGTTCTATGTCTCTGGTGTTTACAGAGACTTGTGGCAATGAATGTGCCCCTCAACTCAGATGGAACAGTGACATTCAACGCTACCCTCTTTGCCCTGGTTCGGACATCCCTGAAGATCAAGACAGAAGGTGTGGGGGAGGAGGAGCAGGAGTGAAAGGGTCCCTGGGGAGGGTTCAGGGGACAAATGCAAAGAATGACAGATGCGCATCTCCAAACTCTGGACCTCAAAATGGGTGGCTTTGGCTTCTCCAGGCCTGCTTCCACACCCTATCTGATAGCAGTGATGTGAAACTTCAAAGCAAAACCCCACCCGACCCCCCCAGCAATGAGGAGCAACTTCTCCTATTTGCCCTAGCCCACGCTCTCCTGCATTGTAGGGAACCTGGATCAAGCCAACCAGGAGCTTCGGATGGTCATCAAAAAGATCTGGAAGAGGATAAAGCAGAAACTGTTGGATGAGGTCATCCCCCCTCCAGATGGTGAGCTGCCCACCCCCAATTCCTTAATTGTCTGCTCAGATTAGTGCTGGTAGGTAGGAACTAGGGAGGCAGTAGCAGTATAGAGGACCCCTGCATAACTTTGCCCTCTTTTCTTGTCCCAGAGGAGGAAGTCACCGTGGGCAAATTCTATGCCACATTTCTGATCCAAGATTATTTCCGAAAATTCCGGAGAAGGAAAGAAAAGGGGCTACTAGGAACAGAGGCCCCAACAAGCACATCCTCTGTCCTTCAGGTCTTAAGGACAGGGTCTGGTGTGGCCATGTGTGTAGAGGCTGACCTCCCTCTTGATCTCCTGAAACCCATGTCACAGAGGAAGAAACTGAGACCTAGGCCTCACAGAGGGTCAAGGGAGCCTCACAGCCCTGGCGCACACACTTCTACATGGGAAGCAAGCTCATAGAGGGGCACTCTAGACCATGAGCTACCAATTTCCTTATTTTTCCATCCATCCCCACAGGTTGGTCTAAGAAGCCTACAGGACTTGGGTCCTGAGATCCGACAGGCCCTGACCTATGACACTGAGGAAGAAGAAGAGGAAGAAGCAGTGAGTCAGGAGGGTGAGGAGGAGGAAGCTGAGAACAACCCAGAAACATACAAAGTGAGGACATGTTTCTACTCCCCTCCAAACTCTTGACTGTAAAATGCTCCCTCAGACCCCTAAGTCAATTCAATACTGTCTCTGGGGAGAAACCTCCTCTACAATGGAAAACTGTTCAATACCTATCACCAGCTGTTGGAAAACAAGACCCAGATTCAGCCCCCAGGGAGTGATGGTCCCCATGGACCAGTGAGGGAAGCACTGATGAAGTAACCTAGCCATTGCATTAACAAAACACTCAGCCAAGGAATTTCTCCTCAGGACTCCATAGACTCCCAGCCCCAATCTCAATGGAACTCCAAGATTCCAGTGTCTCTACCTATGAGGGAGAAACTCCCAGATTCTCTCTCACCCGGGCCTAGTGATGATGATGATAGACTGGCTCCCAACCCCAAGCAGCCCAGTGTGCTCCAGGCTGGATCCCAAGCCCACAGGTATGGTCAAGCACCTGGGGGAAGTTGTGAGAAGGAAGAAAAACTAGCCACTGTACTGGTTGAGCTGGAAGAAGGGCTAGAGGCCTTCAAGAAGAAATTTGGGAAGGATAGATGTGTTTCAAGGGCTTAAGTGAGAATCTGATGTAGTGGGCCTGGGAGGTGGAAGCATGGGGATACAGAGTTCAAGGCCATCCTTGCTATATAGTGAGTATGAGACCCTGTTTTTTAAAAGGCAATAATAAATCACGGGCTCAAGTGGAAATAGAGGATAACAAGAGAAAAATGGAAAAGAGAATAACAGAAAAATATGAGAAATGCAGTGCAAAAGATTAATGCAAATCAAGTGTGGTAGCACAAGCCTTTAATCCCAGCACTCAGTAGACAGAAGGAAATAGCTCTCTGTGAGTTCAAGGCCAGCCTGGTCTACATAGTGAGTTCCAGGCCAGCCAGGATTACATAGTAAGACCCTGTCTAAAAGTAATTGTAAATCCTGGTGTTTGTTTAGAGAATGGGATCACATATTGGGGGTTTGGGAACTGGTCTAACTAATATGCATCCCCCTCCAGGAGAAGCTCTGGAGTTTTCATGTTCACTATCCCAGAAGAAGCAAGTAATCAGCTCAAGGGAATTCAAGGGCAGGACAATCAGAATGAGGAACAGGAAGTCCCTGACTGGTACACTGGCCACACCACAGGGGCCATGGAGGGGAGGGCAGGAGTGTTGATACCCCAAATCTGAATCTCAGACCTGAGTTCACTGCTAGCTCTGCCTTCTCCACAGGACCCCCCACCTGGATGAGCAGGCAGGGACTCCCTCCAACCCAGTCCTTTTGCCACCCCACTGGCCCCAGAGACACGTAAATGGGCAGCATGGACCACGCCGACGTTTGCTGCCTCCAACACCTGCAGGTAAGCAGACAAATGGGCCCGATGGAACCCTAAGGGCTAGCAAAACACAACAAGGGAGGAATTGCCATTGTCCTTTGCCCGCCAGGTCGGAAGCCCTCCTTCACCATTCAGTGTCTGCAACGCCAGGGCAGTTGTGAAGATTTACCCATCCCAGGCACCTACCATCGTGGACGGACCTCAGGACCAGGCAGGGCTCAGGTGAGGAAAAGGGGCACTGTGGCCTTCAGAGATGTAGCCTCTGAGGCTGAACTTTACAAACATACTACATCTCAAGGCCTTCCAAAGAATGGGGCACTTAAAGGGCCACACATAATCCCCACTGGACTTTGGGTTTGCTGTCCCCAGTTTACAGGTGAGGGAACTGAGGCTCAGAGAAGTTTATCCTCCTGTGATCACATAGTTAGTAAGCAGCACAAGTGATGTTTTAAAAATACTTAGTATTTATTTATTCATTCATTCATTCATTAACTCTTGTAAGTGTATGTGTGTCTTTTTGTGCCTCTGTGTGTGTGTGTGTATACACTCACTCATAGGACTGTGCAGAGTCCAGAAGAAGGTGTCAGTGTCCTCCTCTGTCTCCACCTATTTAAAGTAGGCTCTTTCCCTGAACCTAGGCCTCACATTTTCTTGTCTAGGCTGGGAGCCAATAATCTCCAGTGATCCTCCTGCCTCTTCTCCCTTTGGAGTTAGGGCTAGCCCTCCCCCCACATACACACACAAACACAACTGTCATTTAATCCAGGTTTTTGAGTCGGATATGATGGATGGAACATACCTGTAACCCTATCACTTGGGAGGTAGGCACAGGAAGATCAGGAATTCAAAGTTATTCTCAGCTACATATAGAGTTGAGACTAGCCTGGGCCACATGAGACTCTGTTTCAAAAGAACCAAAACAAGCAGATAAGGTGGTTCATGCCTATAATCCCAGCTCCTGTGAGGCTGGTACAGGAGGATGACTGCAAATTTGAGGCCAACCTGGGCTACATAGTAAATTACAAGCCTTGATAATAGAGTAAAGCCCTGTCTCAAATAAATGAATGAATGAATGAATGACACGCAATGCCCACAAACAAAGGCTTTCTGTACTCTGACAAAACCTCAAGTCTGGAGCTGAAGATGTAGTCAGTGGTGAAGCCTTTGCCTAGCATGTTTATGACTCCAGGTTTGATCCCCACAAATAAAGAAGTCATTTATTTCCCCTCTGATTTACATCATTCAGTGGGACTCCAGTTGTGTATGTTAGAGAAGAGGGGTAGAACTCACAAGAGTGAATCATAGCCCCTCATACTCATCAATCTTTGCCCCCTCTGGTGCTTATTCTGACCAAGGGTTCCTGGGCAGCCCCTCCTCAGAAGGGTCGACTGCTATATGCCCCCCTGTTGTTGGTGGAGGAAGCCACAGTGGGTGAAGGATACCTCAACAAACTCAGCGGGCCACTGCGCACCTTCGCCTGTCTGCAAGTGCCTGGAGCTCATTCAGATCCCAGTCGCCGCCGCAGCAAGAGGGGCAGTGCGGACAGTTTGGTGGAAGCTGTGAGTCCTGATTGGGGGAGGGGCTGGAGTAGAAGGAGCAGAGGTGGGAGCAGAAACGGGCACCAAGGAGTGTTCAGACTCTCTGTTGAGCTTGTATACTGTACTTGACTCTGTCCCCCTGAATTCCGCCATTAGCACATCATTAATGTGATTACTCTGCACATTGTGCCGTTGATCAACATTATTCCCACTTGAACCCCTCCCCAGGTGCTTATCTCTGAAGGCCTCGGTCTCTTTGCCCAAGACCCACGGTTTGTGGCCCTGGCAAAGCAGGAGATTGCAGATGCATGTCACCTGACACTGGATGAGATGGACAGTGCTGCCAGTGACCTGCTAGCACAGAGAACCACCTCCCTTTATAGTGATGAGGAGTCTATTCTCTCCCGCTTTGATGAAGAGGATCTGAGAGATGAGATGGCCTGCGTCCATGCCCTTTAATTTCTTACCCCTCATCCACTGCTCAATAAAGCCCCTGCCCTTCCTTCGCTCAGAAGGAGGCAAGCACTGACCACATACTGTTGGATTTTAGTGTCTTTGTACTGGCAGTCTGGGGCAGTTTCCATCCATCCCTTATTGCATCCCTGAGCCACTGCCCACACATGAGTATTTCCAGAAACCAGGACAGCTAGGCCTGATTATTCAGCGTCAGGGAAGGAGGGAGGAGGAGGAGGAGGAGGAGAAAGAGACAGCAGCCAAAAAAAGCTGGAGACAGAGTGGAGGTGGGGGAGAAGAAGGGCACTAGGCAGATAGGGGGAAGGGAGCAGAGGAGATATTGGGTGTCCGGATAGCAGGGAGAGGCAGAGACGTCACAAGGGGTCAGTCAGGTCAGCCCAAAGAAGGGCAGACTGTAGAAGAGTTTAGGCAGGGCAAAGGCCTAGTGGTTAGAGTTGGTAGCTGAAGCAGAAATGTCCTCTCACAGCATCAAGAAGAAAAATCGAAATCCATTGGTAGAAATTTTAGGTGACAGCCAACAGTGGTGCTTCTAGCTCCAGGGAACCCATTCCGAGGCCCCTTGATCTCCCAGAAACACCTGAGAGTGACTCTCTTCCCACACAGATGCCTGAGCTTCTCATTCTGCTTCTTGCTCTGCCTTGAGGATCTCATTCATTCAGGAAAAGCTTATCAGGCATTTGGCGTGGGCCAGGTACCTTGCTGCTTCCCCCCCCCCCACGAACTAAGGTGGCTAAGACATATGACATGTTTATCTAAAGTGGGAGTCAGTTCCACTGCAAAGGAATTGACCACCATTTAATCATCCTTCCTCACTCTTGAAGCAAGGGGTTCTTAGTTGTATCTTTTGTGTCAACCAAGCCAGGGAATTTGGGGGGAGCCACAATCGAAAACCAAGACTCTAAACACACGAAATTAATCACACTGGGCCTTGGAACAAAGGTTTGAAGAAGTTGGGCTGGTATATGATGAAAGAGCAAGTTAGAGGAAAGCATAGAGAGTGGAGACCGCCTGCTAAGAACTACGGTTGGAGGCCAGATCATGCAGTCTTGAATGCCAGGTCCTGAGATGTCTGGTTTTCTATCTAAAAGTATGGGGGAACCACAGGAAAGAGTTAAGTAAGGTAGTGACCTAGCTAACTATGCATTTTAAATAGATGCTCTGCTGGTATGCTGAAAACAGACTGGAGGGGAAGAGAATGGAGATGCTAAAATTGGCAGAAATGATGGTTACCTTAGCCAGGGAAGGTAACAGGGGAGATGGGAAGTCAGTGGATTCCAGAATAGTAAAGAAAGTAAAATGATCCATGCCATGATCCCTGTACTGAGTTCATTATAGTTGATTGTCTTTTTTAATCAGTATGACAACCCTACATATAATATTTTAAAACATTTTACATGTCTAAGGTCAAACAGGAGTAAATATTAGAAATGAGAATCAAGCAACTGAGTGCCAAAATCCAAACAACTAGGAAGTACCTATTACATACTTGTGGGTTTGTTTTTTTCTTTAAATAATATAGGAGCCAGGTACAGTGGTGCACGCTTTTAATCCCAGCACTCAGGAAGCAGAGGCAGGCAGATCTCTGTAAGTTGAAGGCCAGCCTGGTCTACACAGTGAGTTCCAGCCAGGGCTATACAGAGAGACCTTGTCTCAAAAAAGTAAAACAAAATAAAGTAAATATGGGGGCTAGGGAGATAGCTCGGCGGGTAAAAATGATTACCACCAAGACCTGAAGACCTGAGTTGGATCCGCAGGACCCAAGGTAGAAAGAACTGACTCCTACAAGCTGTCTTCTGACCTCCCACTGTGCATCCATGCATACACACAGTAAATAATTAAATGTAAAAAAAAAAAATAGGTATAAAAGCCAGAGCTGCCGGGCGGTGGTGGCGCACACCTTTAATCCCAGCACTCGGGAGGCAGAGGCAGGCGGATCTCTGTGAGTTCGACTGCAGACTGGGCTACAGAGTGAGTTCCAGGAAAGGCACAAAGCTACACAGAGAAACCCTGTCTCAAAAAAACAAACAAACAAACAAAAGCCAGAGCTAGCCTAGCTGTGGTGGCTCACACCTTTAATCCCAACACTTGTGAGGTACAGGCAGGGGGATCTCTGACTTCAAGGCCATCCTGGTCTACAGATCAACAGCCAGGACTGTTACACAGAGAAACTTTGTCTGGAAAAAACAAAACAAACAAACAAAAAAGCCAGAGATAGCATGATGGTACTTGCCTATAATTCCAGCATCTGGGAAGTAGAGGAAAGAGGATAAGGAATTTAAGGTCACCCTCAGCTGCACGTGAAATTCAAGGCCAACCTGGGCTATATGAAATCCGATCAAATAAATAAACAACTAAATAAATAAATACATAAATAAATGGCATCCATTCAAATGTTTCGAAATCCAAGCACACAGAGGGTTATAAAATGATGTTCTTTTTCCGCTGCTGACGGTTATCTTTTATTATCTGTGTAAGTTGATGCACTCATAGGTTAGCGCTTAGAATCTTAGTGCTTTTTATATGCCTTTCTTAATGTGGGGTTGACCATCTTAACCTCACCTATATTTTATCCCTTGGATTTTGTAACATGGCAATCATCACTGACCTTGATGGGTCTCGGTTTAGTATCATGAACGAGGGTAGTCCTTTAAGAGATGGAGGACCCACACAGTGAAAAGAGAGAGCCTACTCTGGCAAGCTGTCCTTTCATATTATAGTGTCCCCCCTTCCTTCCCTCCCTCCATCCCTCTCTCCACACTAAATAAATGAAGTTTGTTTGTTTGTTTGTTTGTTTTAAAAAAGAGGGTTAACACACAATAAATAAATGTATTAAAAGAGAGAGAGCCAAGGAAAAAACAGAAGGTGAAGTATAGAGTTAAAGTAGGCAATAATTTGGCCAAGAGGAAGAGAGAAATTGTGGTTAGAGTTTGGGGATGTGCTTAAAAATGCAGATTTCCCAAAAGGAATCCTCTAGACCTTGAACTGTCTTTTAAACTGTAGAGACATTTAAACTGCAAAGACTCTGAACACTGCCGATTACGAACTGTGTGACCTTGTGCAAGTCAATCTCTCTGGAGACTCATTTTTCTCATCTGTAAAAACAGGACTAATAGTCACTGCTATATAGGGATTAAATGAGTGAACACACGTAACAAACACAGCACTCGGCTTGGCCAAATATCGTAGAACTGAGCGGTCTTCCAATCCCTAGACCGCTACCTGTGTTTTCTGAAAGGACCCTACACGCTTAAGATTTACCGACGCCAGCCTCTAGGATGGAATGGCCGCAGGCAAGCTAGGGGAGGGGAGTGCTGTAGTGCGCAGGCGCTTGCGCGAAAGGGAGACAGGGTGTGAGGGGCGGGGCTGCCGCCGACTGGGCTGTTCCGACGATCGCGCGCCGCCCCCGCCGCGCCCCGCGCCCGCCCTTGCTAGCAGGCACCTTCCGCCCCCTGCATTGCTGATGCTGCTGCTGGCAGACATGGACGTGGTGAATCAGGTACGCGCTCCAGCACCGTGGACAGAGCCCGGCGCTTGCTGGAACCCCGATAGCTTTGGCCCTCCGACCCTGAGAGGTGGTGGCCAGGGTAGCCGAGAGATGGTCACCGGGGCTGGGACCTGGGGGGGCTGCAGCAGGCTAGGGGAGGGAGGAAGGTGGAGAAAAGGAGTGCGCTCTTTGCCGCATCGAGGACTGTCCTCACTGCCGCAGAGGGGGCCTCCAGAGCCCCATAAGAATTGTCGGTGGGGAGAGAGAGGGGAGCTGGGGTGTAGGAAGAGGGCAAAGGGGTAGGGTAGGGGAGAATGAAAAGAAGACTTGGGGGGGCTGCAGATGAGCTAGGAAATAGAGCGACAGAAGGTGTGGGGGCGGGGTGGGGGAGGGCTGGCACCCGCCCCTCCCAGAGATTTCACCCCGGTAGATGACCACCTTTTCCCCCCTTCCCAGAGCAGATCTAGGGAGACGATCCGATTTTCCCTCTCCAAAGCCCCCAGCCTCCTCATTCCCAGCTCATAGCCAGTGAATCCATGCCCCAGCTCTCTCCCACCTTAATCATTCCAGACCATCTCCGCCATCTCCCTCTTCTTCATCATCTCAGAATCGGCTTCCTCCCTAAGCAGTAGCGACCCCTCCCCACCCGCATCTCCTCAGACACAACCCACCATCATCTGATTCACCTTTACCGCTGCAGACCTCTCCCCTATGATGTTGTGACTCACCCTCATCATTCAGTGCCCCCTCCCCCACTTAATGAACCCCATCTTCTTCCACTCAACCTTTTTCCCTATCTGAGTCACCTTTAAGCAGTTCAGACCTTCCTTTCCTAGTCTGGACCCCATCTATTTTCTACACCCAACCTCTTCTGCCATGTGACTCATCACCTCACAGTTCATCACTCCTGAACCCTGGGGGTTTTCTCTGAGACCCTGGTGTTTACGCCTTCCCCAAAGTGTCATTTTCTGTCCCTCACCCCCTCTCTATATGTCACCCACTCTCAGGGGTCACATGCCATATCCCCAGGGATCAATCATTGCCTAGCAGCCTGGCCCCTCGCCTCCATCTCTATTCCCCATAACCCTTCCCCTTGCCCACTTTTTTCTCCTCAGCTGGTGGCTGGGGGTCAGTTCCGGGTGGTCAAGGAGCCCCTTGGCTTCGTGAAGGTGCTGCAGTGGGTGAGTGTGGTCTGGGTTGTGGGGTGAGGGAAGTGCAAGGAGACAGGGTGGTAATGGGGTCCAGAAGATCAGGGGTGTAGGAGGGTCAGGGAGCCAGAAAAGAACTGGGGTGAAGGAGATGAGGGAATTGGGCTCCAGAGTAAGGTCCCAGGGGTTTAAGGACAGGGGACAGATAGGCTATGACGTCACATAAAGCCGAGGGTACCCCTGTTGTCCCTGTTGTGGAGTGACAGATTGTGACGTCCTACCTCCTCTCTTGAACTAAAGGAGGGAGGGATGAGAGGTGGAGCCTGAGGCCGACTGCTGAGAGAGAGAGAGAGAGAGAGAGACCCAAAAGAGAAAACAGAAAGCAGCTCACAGAAATAGGCACAAGGGAGACAGAGAACCATAGAGACCTTATGAGAGGCAGAGCAAGCAGACCAAGACACAAGCGTGCAGAGAGAGACGTACCCTCACACAGAGTAAAGAAGAGATAGATAATGGGGTTGGGATGGCGTGTATAGAAACAGGGAGAGATACGAAAGACGGAGATAACAGGTGACAGAAGAGGAGAAAGCAGAGAGCAGAGGAGAGAGAAAGAAGTGGGGAGCTGAGAGAGGGGGACAGGGAGGGAGGGAAGGGGAGGAGAAGCCAGAGCACCTAGAGGTAAAAAAACGGAGACACAGGGAGAGAGAAACAGCCACACCCCTGTAATCAGCTTGTGCTAGGACCCGGTGAGCCCTGATTAGAGGGGTGGGGGCGGGGACCTCTCCATCTGCTGCTGTCTCTGCTGCCCCCCCTCAATCTGTCCGGAGGAGGGCACTCCCTCGAGCATGCATCCAGGCTCACTACAGCTATCCACTTCCCTGCTACCCAAGGTCTTTGCCATCTTCGCCTTTGCCACATGTGGCAGCTACAACGGAGAGCTTCGGCTGAGCGTGGAGTGTGCCAACAAGACGGAGAGTGCCCTCAAGATCGAAGTTGAATTTGAATACCCCTTCAGGTGTGCTCCTGCCTCAGTATCCTGAGACCTGGGAGAGGCCGGGGCAGGGGCAGGGTGGGTCTGGGCGATCCTTCCCCTTGACCTTTAACACAGCTCACACCTTTGAGGCCACAGCCACCGGGATCACTGGCCATGCACTAAAACACCTGCTGTGTAACTGGCACTGATCTCTATGGCAATGTGGTGTGCAAGACAGACACAGGGTGTCATCCTCTCTAGCTATATTCTGGCAAAAGGAAGGAACGGAAGACAGGAAATAAATAAGATTCATAAGCAAATGACGTAGTGCAGTGGTAGCTACAGAGAGATACAGAGACAGAGAGACAGAGAGCTACATGGGTGTACCACACATATGTACACTTTAATGCAGTAAATAAATGTTCAGTTAATGTTAGTTGCTGGATATAGTGGCAAATGCTTGTAATCCCAGAACTTGGGAAGGAATGCACGAAAAATTGTGGTAAATTCCAGGCCACCCTCGGATACAAAGTGAGATCCTGTCTCAAAATAAGGGGTGTGCAATGGCTCAGCAGATAAAAAGGTACTTGCCACTAAGCCTGACAACTTGAGTTTGATCCCTAAGTCACAAGAGGTAGAAAGACCAGACTCACTGCAAATTGTTCTCTGGACCTCCACACATGAGCTGTGACACGCATCCGCCTACGTACACAAAGGCATGCATACACTAAAGGCAATTTTTAAAAGATATATTTTAAAATAATGTTAGTTAACATTATTTACGTCTCAAAGTGCTGGGGTTTAACGGTGAGGAAAGCAGACCAAGTTCCTGGTCCTCGTGGCTCTCCATTAGAATAAACAAAAGGAGATAACTACACATGCAGACAAATACTAGAAGCATATCCTCACATAGGGGTTTTGCTAGACAAGAATGGGGATGCTAATGGGTCACGGGACCAAATTAGAAGTTCCTGATATTTACTCAGTCCCAAACCCATAACAGGCACTGTACTGGGTGCTAGGTATACATGAGAAAGGACAAGCTGGAAGAATTGCTGCATCTTAAGGATGGGGAGACAGACTCCCAGTTTCACTTGACTTTCCTTGACTACTGAACTAAATCATATAACAGTTTGAGTCTCAGCGTCCTGGTCTGTAAACAGAGATAATATTGGTGCTCCACAAGGCAATGGGGCTTCTTTCTCTAAGTTGATACTTGTAAAGCACTCAGTGCAGTGTCTGGGACCAAGAAGTGCTCAGAATATTTGTAAAGTATAAGAAATCAGATTTAGGAACTTGGGGAAGAGTTGGAAGCTGGGAGTTGGGGAGCACTAAGGGTAAAGGGAGGCCCAAGAGACCACACAGCTGGGGGAGGGACAACAGCTCAGGCCGTGAGCAGTGATAGAAACAGAAGATGGTAGGGGAGCGTGGCCTGAAAGAGAGCAGCCAAGGGTGTCCAGGTTCACATCAGGCAAGGAGAAAAGAGTTCGGGGGGCTGAAGGTATAGCCCAGTGGCAAAGCACTTTGTCTAGCATGCCCTGGTCCATCCCCAGTACTTGGAGGAGGAGACACACCTAGAGAGACACACAGGTGGTGTTGGGGGTGAAGGGAAGTTAGCAGCATAAGAGACAGCCTTTTGGGAATTTCCTAAAGGCCACAGAAGCCTTCCACGACCCCCCTCCTGCCCCAGCACCTTCCATGCTCGGGACCCCTGCTGTACAAGGACACCAGTTCTGTTTCTTCAGCCTCAGGATCTGATCTCCAACCTGAGGCCAGAGCTGCGGGCTCCCAGTCCAGTTCTATTCTGCCCACACATGAGGCTGCCCCCCATCACAGCACAGGGAAGGAAGGAAGGCCTTTGTCTCAGAGCACCTTCCCAGACTGCCCTTCACACATCCTGTTCCAAGATCCCTTGTGCCCTTCTGTCTTTGCCTATTTCATAGCTGTTTGGCTGCTCTGCCACACATACTTTTTTTTTTTTTTTAAGTCTCAGGGACCTGAAAATAATTTCTAAAAAGAGAAAAGAGTCAACATGATTTAGGAGGAGACAGGAGTAATACAGGGGCTCTGTCCTTCCTCTACTAGCAGCCTGCTCCCATCTCTGTGTGTCTCACCCTAAAAACACTGCTTGAGGACCTAATAGGTGCCAGCACTGTTCCAGGCCCTTGGGATCTGTCAGTAAATGAAAAAGAGGAGTAAGCCTGCTCCCTCATAGTTACAGGGAAAATCAAGGTGAAAAGGCAAAGCCTACGCCTGGGGAGACAGCTCCGTCAGGAAAGTGCTTGCCTTACAGGTTGAGGACTTGAGCTTGAGTCCCAGAGCCCACATTAAACAAAACCATGGTGGTTCATGCTGGAATCCCTGGCACTCCATGGCCAGCCAGCTTAGGGTAATTGGCAAGTTCCAAGCCACAGAGAGAACCTGTTTAAAAGAAGGGGGATGGCACCTGAGGAACAACCCATGAGGTTAAAATTTGGCCACCACAAGTCTGTGCAATTGCATACACACCACCAAATGTGCACCTGCAGACACACGCACATGTACACACACACACACACACACACACACACACACACACACACACACACACATACACATGCACGCATAAGGTCCTATGTTCAATCATCAGCACCAAAAAATAAAGTTCTTAAAAGTGAAGTGCAGGAAGTTTTTTTAAAGTTTTTAAAGTGAAATGCAGGAAGTCTTTAGTGAGAAGGTGATTCTTAAGCAAAGTTTGAAGGAGCTGGAAGAATAAGACATCTTAAGGAAGAACATTCCTACACTTGATCTTAGCCAAACAATCTGAGGACCAATAAGGTGAGAGCATTCCTGCTAAAGAGAACAGCCAGTCCAAAGACACCAGAGCAGAAAGATACGATACCTAGCATGTTCTGGGCTGGACGAAGAAGCAAAAGTACCTGGGTTGCAGTGAGGGAGGGTTACCACATATCTTACCAGGATGCTTTCAGCCACCAATGGTATATTGCAAGTGCTCAGTGAGTGCTTCTTTCCTCCCCTTCCTGGGACCTCAAAACAGTCCGGGAGAGCTGTGGCTGGGAAGGTGAGAAAGGGATTCTTAGAGTCTGGGCCACACCTGCACAACTCTCTCTACAGGCTGCACCAAGTGTACTTTGATGCACCCACCTGCCAAGGAGGCACCACCAAGGTCTTCCTAATCGGGGACTACTCCTCATCAGCTGAATTCTTCGTCACTGTGGCTGTGTTTGCCTTCCTCTACTCCATGGGGGCCCTGGCCACCTACATCTTCCTGCAGAACAAGTATCGAGAGAACAACAAAGGGCCCATGATGGTGAGTCCCCACAGCTGATTGCATGCTTTGGTCAGGGACACGAGGCTACAGTGACGAAGCTCATTTGGCTCACAGGCCAAACCAACTCCAAGACAGGCCCATACTCAAGCAACCCAACACTGCGGCTGTTGCTGCCGCCGCCTCCATAACTCTACACTGGGCATCTGGCTTGTGAAGTCATATAGTCATAGCCCACACAGCATGCCAGACTAGCCCACAACCTGACCCTATTATCTCGCCCACAACCACATAGACTAGATCAAAGGAAGGAGTACTGAGGTTCACTGTGACAGTCACGCATGTCGCTCTGCTACACAGACACTGATTCCTACACAGAGATATTCTCACACCCTCATCGCAGACATAAAATGACACCTATTCCCACATGCAAATAAAAGTGGTAAGACATACTTCTCACAGATTCAGAAACATCCCACAGAGCTACTTCCTCCCTCAACATCCACACCCACACGTCGCTAGCACACTCCCACATCCTCCGTATCATACATACTCACGGGAGTGCAAGCTGAGAGGGCTACCTCCAAGTCAATATACTGGGAGCTTCAGCGCTGCAAAGGCTTGTGAGCCGGAAAGGTGTGGGGGCTCCACATGAAGCAGTCCATTCATAGTGCCATCTTCCTCACCCCTGCCTAGGACTTCCTGGCCACAGCAGTGTTCGCCTTCATGTGGCTAGTTAGCTCCTCTGCCTGGGCCAAAGGCCTGTCCGATGTGAAGATGGCCACGGACCCAGAGAACGTTATCAAGCAGATGGCTATGTGCCGTCAGAAAGGGAACACATGCAAGGAACTGAGGGACCCTGTGACTTCGGGACTCAACACCTCAGTGGTAAGCCCTGGGAAGCTGGCTGGGCTGGAAGAGAAAAGCTAAGAGAGCAGGAGAGGTGGTGGAGACGGAGAATGAGGGGAGAGTAAGAATCCATGCAGTTCCCAGGAGGAGGCATACCAACCAAAGAAGGCTGAACAATTATAACCACTAGGATACCACACACTGTCTGCCCCCAATAACAGGGAGCGTGAGGCCTTTCAGATTAGGCCAGGACACCTGGACCCAGCCCAATATGGTCAAATCTCCCAAAACTCAGTATCCTCCTACGGCTTGTTTCCCTAAGTGCAAAAGAAAAGACTATCTAGAAATGTTTCTCTACTTGGACGCCCCCTACTGGCTAGAATCAGTCTGAACATAGATCCTGTCACTTGCAAGCACTGTGACCTATAACTAGGGACAAGCCTCTCACGGATCATTTTGAGCATGTAATTGAAGGCTAATGATAGGTCCTACTCCAAAGTTGAGTACTCACTGAATTCACAAGACACAAAGTGCTTAGGAAAGAACCTAGCACAAGATCACATCCTGTATCACTGTGGCACGTCCTACAATTTGAACTCTTCTTTCCCACCACTGGCTGACTGGGTTGTCTTGGGTAATTCAGCCTCTCTGGACTTGACTTTAAAATGGACAGACATATCAGGGTTGGAGAGATGGCTCGGGGGTTAAAAGCACTGACTGCTCTTCCCAGAGGACCCAGGTTCAATTCCCAGCACCTACATGGCAGCTCACACCTCTCCGTAACTGCAGTTCCATGGAACCTGATATGCTCACACAGACATGCATGCAGGCAAAACACCAATGCCCATAAAATAGAAGTAATTAATTAATTAAAATAAATAAGTAAAATAAAATGGACATATCAAGAGATGGCTCGAGTTGGGGATTTAGCTCAGTGGTAGAGCACTTGCCTAGCAAGTGCAAGGCCCTGGGTTCGATCCTCAGCTCTGGAAAAAAAGAGAGAGAGAGAGAAGGCTCAGTGGTTAAGAGCACTTGCTACTCAGTTGGGCGGTGGTGGCACACACCTTTATTCGCAGCACTCAGGAGACAGAGGCAGGCAGATCTCTGTGAGTTCCAGGCCAGCCCAGACTACAGAGTGAGTTCCAGGGCAGCCAGGACTACACGGGGAAACTTTGTCTCCGGAGAGAAGGGTGGGGGAGTGAAGAACACTTGCTGCTCTTGCAAAGGACCCAGACTCAGTTCCTAGAACCCACTCATTGACTCTGAACCCTCCATAATTCTAGTTCCAAGGGACTTGTGACCTCTTCTGATCTTCTCAAGGACCAGGCATGTAGGCGCTACACATACACTACAAACGTGTGGGCAAAATGCTTACATATCTAAATGAAATTTAAAAACATTTTTAAAGGTAAAATAAAATGGAGATATCAGCCCAAGTGTGGTGGCACATGCCTGTAATTCTAGCACTTGGGAGGCTGGGGCAGGAGGATTGCTAAGAGCTTGAGACTCTGGGCTCTATAGTGAGTTCCAGAACAGCCTAGGCTACAGGGTGAGATCTTGTCTCAAAAAGGAAAAATAGACTAAAAACAGTACAAATAAATAAAATGGGGCTATCAACTGGGTGTAGTAGTCCTGGCTACTAGACAAGCAGAGGCAGAAGATGGATCACTCGAGCCCAGGAGTTCTGGTTCAGCGTGGGCAACATTTCAAGACTGCCCCCCCCCAAAGAATAAAATAAAATGTAGATTTTACTTCCTGTTCAAACACAGAACTTCAAGTGAGCTAATAACACATAAGGTTCTCAGAAGAGGGTGGGACATACAGTAAATGGCACATAGCATTTTGTTTTTTAAAGATTTTGTATTTTTGATTTTTTTAACTTTTAAATTGCTTTTCTTTAAGAGCATATACTTAGCTAGGCATAGCAGCATACACCTTTAATCCTAGCATTTGGGAGCAGAGGCAGGTGAATCTCTGTGAGTTTGAGGCCAGCCTGGTCTACATAGTGAATTCCATGTCAGCTAGAGCTACACAGAGAAACCTTGTCTCAAAAAAACAAAAACAAACAAACAAAAAGCATGTATTTAGAGTCGGGGATGTTAATACATGCCTGTAAACCTAGCACTTAAAACATTAATTATTTTGCCGGGAGGTGGTGGCGCACGCCTTTAATCCCAGCACTCGGGAGGCAGAGCCAGGCAGATCTTTGTGAGTTCGAGGCCAGCCTGGTCTACAGAGTGAGCTCCAGGACAACAAGAGTTACACAGTGAGACCCTGTCTCGAAAAAGCTTTCAAAAGAAGAATAGGGTGCCGGATACCCTGAAACTGGAGTTACAAGTGTTTGCGAGCCACCCTGAGAGTGCTGGAAATCGAACTGAGCCTAGATCCTCTTAACCCTGAGCCAATTCTCCATCCCCAGGGCTAATTTAAAGCCAGACTGGCCTACATAATGAACTAGCCATCCTGGGATAAATGACAAGATCCCATCTCAAAAACAAATAAAAATCAAACAGGGGCTAGACCTCCACAGGCACACCATGTCTCTTGCACTCTTGAGCACACACACACACACACACACACACACACACACACACACTACAAATGAATGAATTTAATAAAAAAAAAATAATAAAGCCAAGAATATTTGTTTAAAAAAGTCAAGGAAATCCGGGCAGTGGTGGCGCACACCTGTAATCCCAGCACTCGGGAGGCAGAGGCAGGTGGATGTCTGTGAGTTCAAGGCTATTCTGGTCTACAGAGCTAGTCCAGGACAGGCTCCAAAGCTACAGAGAAACCCTGTCTCGGAAAAAAAAAAAAAAAAACAAAAACAAAAAAAGTCAAGGAAAACAGGGGGAGTGGAGAGATGGCTCAGTGGTTAAGGAAGGGCACTTACTGCTTTTCCTGAGGATGGGAGTTCAATTCCTAGAACGCTTTTATCCTATCACTTGGAAGGCAGAGGCCAGCTTGGCCTACATAGTGAGTTCCAGGGTTGCCAGGCCACACAGTAAAACCCTGTCTCAATAACCACAAGAAGCACTTGGGAGGTGGGGGCAGGTAGATCTCTGAGTTTGAGGCCAGACTGGTCTACATAACAAGTTCCAAGACAGCCAGGACTACAAAAAAACAAAAACAAAATTATTTATCTATATATATATAACACATGTACATTTCTGTTTTACACATACACATATGTGCTAATTTGTATATATGTGTGTACATATGCATCAATTAGTGATGTCCATTTCTTTAAAATGTATACTTATATTTTACAAATTTAAATTTATTATATTTTGTACATGTATAAACATGTATACTTAGTATGTATTTAAATACATTTTTCAAATTATTTTTTTCCTTTTGAGACAGGCCTGATCTGTCTACATGGTCTTGGCTGTTCTGGCACTTACTCTGTAAACACAGTAGCCTCAAACTTACAGAGGTCCACCTGCCTCTACCTCCTGAGTGCTGGGATTGAAAGCATTGCACCACCCATGCCTTGCCCTAAAAATTAGTTGTTTGAGGCTGACTTTCACGTAGCCCAGGCTGGCCTCAAACTATGGAGCTAAAGCTAGCCTTGAATGGATCGTCCTGCCTCCAGCTCCGTAGGATTACAGGAGTGGGCCACCAGGTTCAATAAATATTTGTATGCTGAATCCTAACAAATGCCCCAGTCCCAAATTTTTCAGTACATTGATAGTCACAGAGACCCATGAATTTATGTCCTAAAAATGCCCATTTTGTTCGCTCAGCCTCAAAGTCCCCGGGGCTGCCAAGGCAATGGGTGAGAGACAACAGCTTGGTCTTGTCTCCCTACAGGTGTTTGGCTTCCTGAACCTGGTGCTCTGGGTTGGCAACCTATGGTTCGTGTTCAAAGAGACAGGCTGGGCCGCTCCGTTCATGCGCGCACCTCCAGGCGCCCCGGAAAAGCAACCAGCACCTGGGGATGCCTATGGCGATGCGGGCTATGGGCAGGGCCCTGGAGGATATGGGCCCCAGGACTCCTATGGGCCTCAGGGTGGCTACCAACCCGACTACGGGCAGCCAGCAGGTGGCGGTGGCGGTGGCTACGGGCCTCAGGGCGACTATGGGCAACAAGGCTATGGCCCGCAGGGAGCGCCCACCTCCTTCTCCAATCAGATGTAATCTGGTGAGTGATGGATGGGAGGGTGCGGTAGGAAGGTACAAGAAATGAAGTTTGAAGGAACCAATGGACAGACAGAACTACAGAGATAGATAGATAGATAGATAGATAGATAGATAGATAGATAGATAGATAGGCAGACAGACAGACAGACAGACAGACAGACAGACAGACAGATAGATAGATAGATAGATAGATAGATAGATAGATAGATAGATAGATAGATAGATAGATAAATTGAATTCAGAAAAACTAGCCAATGAGTGGCGAACAGGAGAAGGAAGGGGAAGGAGCAGTGCTCATAGTAACCAATGAATGGAGCACAGGGGCACCTGCGCAATGGAGATTCTCCAAAGTAGTGTAGTTTCCAGGTAGGGAAGGGGAGGTGGTGGGTCTTCATAATGATTGATAAACCAGTGGGAGAGAAAGCCAATAGACGGGTCGGGGGAAGGGAAGCACGGTGGGTTTTGAGGGTCACCAGCGCAGGAGCGGGATGTAGATCTGCTGCAACCTCTCCTTAACTCTTTGTAGTGAAAGAGATGGTGTGGAATTTCAAATGAGGAAAAGGGGAGGGGCAGGGGCATTGGAAACTCGCGTGTGCCTTCTTGTTGGGCCTTAAAAGAAATGAATGCACGGCGCGATGGAGCACATATATGATCCCAGCACTTGAGGGGCTGAGGCACAGGGATTGCACGTCCTGCTTGGTCTATATAGCCAAATTCTGTCTCAGAGAGTGGAAGTGGAGTAGATTTGGTAGTGGGTGAGCCAGGAGGGAGAGTCTTCTAAAGCAGCCCACATTTAATTAATCAAAAAGTCTTTGGCCATGTGTGGTGGTCCCAGCGCCTTTAATCCCAGCACTGGAGAGGCAGAGACAAGCTGGGCTCTGTAAGTTCAAGACCAGCCTGGTTTACAAAGCAACTTCCAGGTCACTCAGAACCCAGAACCACACAGTGAGACCCTATTCAAAAAAAAAAAAAAAAAAGGAAGGAAAGAAAAGAAAGGTCTTGTCCTGTTGGTTCCTAGTTTTCAAAATATCTCCAGCCTTTACATATTTTGAAATCAGAGAGAGAGAGAGAGAGAGAGAGAGAGAGAGAAGAAGGAGGAGGAGGAGGAGGAGGAGGAGAAGAAGAAGAAGAAGAAGAAGAAGAAGAAGAAGAAGAAGAAGAAGAAGAAGAAGAAAAAGAAGAAGAAGAAAAGGAAGGAAGGAAGGAAGGAAGAGAAGGCAGTCAGTCAGTCTTGTCCTGTTGGTTCCTAGTTTTCAAATTATCTCCAGCCTTTCCATTTTTCGAAATCATCCTCCCTCTTCCCAAGGGCCTAATCTTCCCCATTTACAACCTGTTCTGCCCCAGCATCCACAAGGACTCTGCTAGGCTGCTGTCTTCTCAATTCAGAAATCACTGTCCTGTATTCAGAAGTCAGTTGTAGCATCTCACTTAAAGGCAAAAATCTTTCAGAGTGGTCACAAGGCCAACATATGCAGCACTATCTCCTCTTCCTCCAAGACACTTAATCTGACCCGCTGGCCCGCTGCCACTGACCACCTGCTGTTATCACTCTGTTGCAGTCAATCTGGCCGTACCAAGTTCAATTCTACTTCAGGGATTTTGAACTTGCCTCCCCACTAGAGTTTTACACATACACATCTTTACTTAGTCATTGCTGTGGTCTCTCGCTCAATGAGGCCTTTGTGTTTGTTTGTTTGTTTCTTGGGGGAGTTGTTTTGTTTTGCAAGTACTAAGAATTGAGCTCAGGTCTCCCTCATGCTAAGCAAGTGCTCTACCATGAACTACACAACCAGCCTCTTTTTACTTTTTATTTGGAGGCTGAGTTTTACTAAGTTACTCAGGTTTATTTGGAACTCGCTCTGTAGCCCAGGCTGGCTTTGAATTTGCAATCCTCTCATCTCCACCTCCCATGTGACTGGGATCATAGGCCTACACCACCACAGCTGTTGCTGTGTTGTTGATGTTATTTTTGAGACAGGGTCTCCTGTAGCCCACACTGGCCTGGAGCTCATTGTGTTAGCTAAAGATGACCTTGAATTCCTGATTGTGCCTCCACCTCCCTGTTATGCTTTTTGTTTGAGCTAGGGTCCCACTAATGTAGCCCAGGCTGGCCTCAAATTTGTTTTCCTCATGCCTCTGCCTCCTAAATTCTGGGGTCACAGGCATATACTACCAACTCCACATCAGTGATTATTTGTCTAAAACAAATTCCCCTTATTATCTATCTCATCACACCCTGTGTTTTCCCTTATCACAATTCTTAATTACTAACTTACAATTTATCACTAGGTTGGAGGTATAACCAAGACTTATTCATTCTATACACACATCACTTAGAGCACTTTTTTTAAAAGATTTTATTTGTGTTTAATTATGTATATGTGTGTGTATGTGCATGTGAGTTCAAGTGCCCTTGGAGACCAGGAGAAAGGTCAGATTCCTTGGAGCTGAAGAACAGCAAGCACTCTTCTGAGCTATCTCTACAGCCTCACTTAGAGAACTTTTTGGTTTAGGGTGACAGGGTCTCTCTATATTGCATTGGCTATCCTGGGACTCACTCTGTAGATCAGGCTAGCTTTGAACTCACAGAGATCCACCTGCCTCTGCCTCCTAAGTGCTGAGATTAAAGGCATGTGCTACCATGCCTGGCCTATTATCATCGTATATTAGATAATTCACTAATATGTCATGTTCATCCTGTGAAGCCTGTCTCCCCTGACATAATGTAAGCCCCATAAAAATAGGGCTACTTGTTTTGATGTCCAACTGTGACTAGAACAGTACTGGTCAATGGGCTTTTTGGATGAAGAGAGGAGACCTTAACTGTTCCTTTGGTACCCAGTTTGAGCAAGGTTTGTAGTATCTTCCTACTGAGAGTAGCTAGGACGAGGCTGACTCCAGAGCTGTTAAGAAGAAACCATGGCAGGCAGAAGAAAAAGTGTAGTGGCCCAATCCCTCCCTGGGGATATCACCCTCATCTGTGAGGGTACCACCCTCATCTGGACCCCTTCTCTGTTCTGTGTCTTTTGTCTCTACAGGTCAGTGAAGCCCACGAAGACCCCATGGGTGGGCAAGAGCTCAAGAGAAGGCCTGCCCCCCTTCCCATCCCATACCCTAGGTCTCCACCCCTCAACCCAGGAGACCCTAACTGTCTTTGCTGTTTATATATATATTATATTATATATAAATATCTATTTATCTGTCTGAGCCCTACCTTCACCCACTTCTCCATGCACTAGGGGCCCAGTCCTGAATGGGCTCCTCCCTTACCCTGACCTTGCATTCCTCAGCCCCTATCTGTTCCCTAGCCCTGTCCCTTGAGGTAAGGGGGCTCTAGAAAGAGGACAGGAAGGGGACCAGACCTTGGCTGCATGGAGAGGGTCAGTGTGACTTTTCCTTCTCTCCCTCTGCTCCTCCTAACTCTGGCCTTGGTTCCTCCAGCATTGACTGAACAGAAGCTCGAATGGAAATCCAACCCCAAGAGTAGAAAGACAGTGGTGTGGGCGGGGATACGGGTGAAACAGGGGGAGGGGAGGAGCTCTGGATAGCGAAGACTAGTCAGCGGAGAGTTGAGTTCCAGACATACTGGACGTGGAACCTAAAAGGGAAGTGATGTCCTACAGGATTCTGGAACGGGCTGGAAGGGATGGAGGGAGTGGTTCTAAGAGGGGCGTGGCTTTAACACACGGTGGGCTCCTGAGTGGGCCCGCTTGGGTTGGAACCAGCATCTCTAGAAGGGAGTCAGTGTTTGATTCCAAAGAGCTTGAGAAGGGATAGAAATGGGGTTCAGGAACGATCTAAGCTTGAGATGAGGTCCTGGTCAGGATTCCAAACAGGCATATGAAGAGTATGAGGAGTGTGTGATAGTTTCCGAAGGGCAAGCCCTTCCTGTAATGGGGCAGTTAAGAAAATCCGTTTCAAATGAGTGGGGTTTGAGCAGTGGGTGTGGGCAGCCATAGTTAGGAGCTGTGAGACCAGTTTTGTTAAAAGTAAGGAGGGAGAATACTCCTGGCCCCCTGGGAATTGAGGTAACCTGGGACAAGCCAAGTATTGTGGTTTGGAGGGTGAGGGGTAGGATCCAGAGAGAAATGTTCCTGGCTCACCCCATCAAGAGACAGCTAGATTATCAGAGGACAGAGTCTACAGGTCTGTGGGGCTGACCCACCCTCTTCCCCCATTCTCTACCCTCTCCCTCTACCCTTCCATCTGTCCCGGAATACTTGGAGGCTGGGTCTGGAGCCCCGATCCTGTACCCTCTGCTGTGTCTGTGATGTTGGTAGTGCCTGTGATCGTGTATTGCCATTTTGTCTGACTGTGGCCCCTCCCTCTTCCCTCCAGACCCCCTACTTTCCTGTGCCCTTCGGTATTGTTTGAAGACTCCCTCCCTGAGGAAGAACACATATGAGAAATTCCCTTCTTCCAAATAAACTCCTCAACCACCTAGCCCACCCGGCTCTGGTTTCTCAGTGTATCTTTTTTTGAGGGGTGTAGACGAAGAGAGAGGAGGCTAGAGGAGAGGAAACCAGAGGAAGCTCAGCCCCCAGTAGCATCCTGCTGATGCCTCACCTACAAAGTCTTCCCAGTCTCTGAGTTAGCACTGTTCGATGTCTTTGTAGGGTGTGGTCCTCGTGCTGATCTCTTAGCCACCACCCTTCCTGGTCCCAATGAAGTCTTCTCAAATTCTCCAAGCTCTCTAGGGAGACTCCACAAGACCTCATCCTACCCAAGCCCTTGGGTCCTGAGGTAACTCTCTCCTTCTGCTTCAGCCTAAGCAGGAGAACCAGAGACCTACCAGGTGGGGAGGCTGATTAACTGATCAACATCCTCCCCCTGACCCCAGTTTCTCCCTGGACAAGAGTCAGGAAGTGACAGGGTTGTGTGTAATGAGGTTGGGGAGGTGAGTAGAAGGGGGAGTTCCTGGGTGCCCAAGATGAAAGGCCTGTCTGACCAATTGCTGCCTCATGCCTAATTAAAGACTCCACTCCGGCGCCTGAGTTCTGAGTTGTGGCTGCCAACACTTGACCCCTTCCTAGCCCCAAGGCCCAGAGATGCCAAGAGCAGGAAAGAGAGACCCAGCTCTGGAAGTGCTCTCAGGAAAGGTGAGGTCTACCTGGCTATAGAAAAATAGGGGAGCAGGAAGGAGAACTCTAAGACCTACTTCTTTGGGCTGGGATCCTTGGGCACAGTGGTTGGATGTGAATGCCTTGGAAAGATGTGGAACAGGCCTCGGAACCTGGCCAGTGACTTCAGTCTCTTCCACATAAACCTCAGGTCTGGTTCTGAAAATGGAATAGGTCTAGGACCATGAGAGCAACAGAACACCAGCTAGGACTGAAGATGAGGTTGGAACCATTCTTGTAACATTCATCCTGAAAAAAAGACTCTGGGAAGGGACCAAGAGATGGCTTTGACCCTTGCCTCCCAAAGCTTTCAAGATAAATTGACATTATTCGTCCAAGCAAGCACTCTAGTATACCATCATGTCTCCATGTCCAACCTTGCCCGCTTCCAGCTTTCAAACTCTAAAGGCCGTGTGGCACCGGAGGGACACTGGAGGTTCAGCTTCCTGACACCTTGCTCTGGCTCTAGCCCTGGGATGAACTCCAACTACAGGCTTTCCAGCAAGGCGCTCACTAACCTTTCCATTGGGGCCCGCATGGTGGCTTAGACACTACAGGCCAGGGGGCGGGCCCTATGAGGCGTGCTCCTCCCACCCCGGAGTCAAGTTTACGGAATAGCGCTGCCAGGCCGGACGCGCCGTGGCCTGGCCGCCCGGAGGACTACATCCGCCTGACCCAGCTGAGCTTGACTCTGTCTAGGCGCGCCATGTTCGCGCGTGGGTCCCGGAGGCGCCGCTCCGGGCGTGCGGTGAGCAGGGCTCAAGGGCAGTGGTGGGGGTCAGGGGTAAACTGAGGCCCGGGCGAGGGGGGCAAGGCACTCGGACAGAGGGGAGGCGCCCCAAGGAGGGCCTGGAAATTCCCTTCTCCAGCTTTCCCTAGACTTGGGCTCTGGGACCGAAGCACACTTGTGGGATGCAGAAACGTGTAGATATGGTGGCTCAACTCCCTAACACATCTCACACTTTTATCCCCGCTGCAATCTGGGGGCACCCCCCTTTCCTGTGAATTAATCCTAAGGGTGAAAAGAATAGAGTCTTGGGATTTGAGGTTGGGCAGGGCGTCCTGAGTTTGTGAATAAGGAACCGCTTACATTGGGCGACTGTAAAATGAGGGAGTGGCGGTCCTTCACTTGTGAGTACCAAGAGTCTATAAACTAAGATTTAGTATAAGATTTCCAGGCTTCCATCGGAGTTTGGAAGCTTTTGACTTCCTAGATAGGAGGATTTCCTCTCTTTCTTTGAGAGATCTCTAACCAAGAAAGATGGAATCTGGACTAAAGAAGAAAATAGTCCTCATATATGAAGGGTAAAGGCAAAGATTTCTTGGACTGGGGCTTTCTGAATGGAACAGGGACATCCTGTGGTCCTAAAGATAGATACTCCTCAGTTCCTCAGGTAGGAGAGATGGAACCAGGGTTTGGGGGAGGGGCAGCAGAACTTCTTAGGGGAGGGCATTGCCCAGAGTTCATGAGGGATCTCAGGGGAGGATGGGTTCGCAGACGCCTACCTTGTGGAACTGGATGTTGAAAGGGTCAAAATGAGACTTGAGAGGGAATGCCCATGTTAGGGACCCTTCTCTTATAGGGAGAGGACTCTCTCTGATGGACCTGTCTGAGAAATAGAGAGGGGACAGACCAGCCCAGACTGGAGAATTCCCTGAAAAAGGAACGTACAGGAAAGTGGTCTCAGCTGCCCTGCCTCCGGTTTGATTGTTTCCTCCTCCCCCGCGCTCCAGGCTCGGTCTCAGCCTGCCCAGCGCTGCCCCCAGTGAGACAGGCCCCAGCCTGCGGTTGCGAGCCTGGGAGTGGAGAAACGGGCGTCGACTTCTCCCTCCCTACTCCCGCACCTTATTTCGTCTTGCATCTGCCCCCACCCACTACAGCCTCCTGAAGCAGAGGACCCTGCTCATGGCCAGCCCTGCAATTCCTGCAGGGAACAGTGCCCAGGCTTCCTGCTGCACGGCTGGAGGTAAGTGACCCTAGCCTTTGTCAGAGCCCCGCCCCAAGGCTTGAGCTCCGCCCACAGAGCAGAGTTGAGAAAGGAGCCTCAAAGTCCCTTCCAGAGCCCCGCCCCTTGACTCATTCCCAAGAGACCTGTTCCCAGGAGAGTTCCACAACCCTGCCCCCCCAAAGAGTCTTCTCCCAAGTCTGAGTCCCATCCCAAAAGGGACCTTCTAGCCCTTTCCACAGACTCCCTCAGCCTCCTTCTTGGGCTCAGAACTTTTCTCCTAGACCCAGTATTCTCTCCTACCGGAGCCTTGCACCCGAAGTCTAAGAACACATAGTCCCACAGACTCACAGTCGTGTTCCCACTCCCCCTATACACAAATTCAGGGCCTCAACACAAGACCGGCCTTCAGGGGTAGTTACCCCACAAGATACAGAATCCTTCACCTTGATTTGTGACACCAGTCTCAGTCCCGGAGTCCCGCCCCTGTTGTCCAGAGAATCTGACCCACGTACCAGAGCTGGAACAGTTAGGTGATGTCCTTCAGACCCTGAAGCTCCACCCCTTAATATCCTGCACCCAGGATCACAGCCCAACCCCCAGTCCTCTAGGCCCCTGTGTTCCAGACTTGTCATCATCCAGAAGCTGAGCCTGGCACAGTCAGTGTCCCATGGCCTGGTCACAAGCCGAGTCAGACCTTGGCTTAGCCCCAACTCTTGTCAGCCCTGGTCCCAGACACAGAGCTCTATCCCAGCTCTGAGCCCTTTGGTATTAATCTGCATGTCCTGCCCCTTCTGCCGGACCTGGGCTGCCTAGGGGTCCGGGTGGACAACTCCTTAGTAACTGACTCCTATCCTGGCTCTCACAGAAAGATCTGCCAACACTGCAAATGCCCGCGGGAGGAGCATGCAGTGCACACGGTGCCTGTGGACCTCGAACGCATCATGTGCCGGCTCATCTCAGACTTCCAGCGCCACTCCATTTCTGATGACGACTCAGGCTGTGCCTCAGAGGAGTATGCCTGGGTACCCCCTGGCCTTAAGCCAGAGCAGGTGACCAAAGGCTGGCCACCCACTCTCACTCTCCAGCGGGTGCACACACATGCAAGCACATATGGATTTGAGTGCGAACCTATTTCTGGAGTAATGCTGGAGTGTGGTCCAACTATCAGTGTCTCTCTGTTCTGAGTGATCACTGGACCAGTTCTTCTGGGTCTTGTTCACTTTTTATTCCATTTCTTTTTATTTTTTTTCTTTTCTTGAAAGTGTGTGTGTGTGTGTGTGTGTGTGTGTGTGTGTGTTTATGTTTATGCACCAGGTATGTATGGGTGCCTGAAGAGGCCAGAAGAGGGTAACAGACCCCTTGGGAGTGGAGTTATAGGAGGTTGTCAGCTGTCATGTGTGTGCTGGGAACTGAATTCCAGTTCTCTGGATGAGCAAGAGAGCACTTTTAATGGCTGAATCATCTCTCCAGCCCCATTTCTAGTCTATCCTTTACTCCAGACTTTGTCTTGGCTCTTTGTTCATCACATCGCCATTGATGTATTCGTTCAATTGTTACTGAGCATTTATTGTATGTCAGACATGTCTAGGCACCGAGGACAGTAAAGAAACCATAAAACAGGGGTTGGGGATTTAGCTCAGTGGTAGAGCGCTTGCCTAACAAGCGCAAGGCCTTGGGTTCGGTCCTCAGCTCTGGGAAAAAAAGAAAAAAGAAAAGAAAGCAACCATAAAACAAAAGCTAGAGGTATGGTTCAGGGATAGAGCATTTGTCCTAGCATGCGTATGGCCCTGGCTTCCAACACCAGCACTAAAATACACATAGATGCACATGCATGCAGATACTTATTTTCCTACATAGGAATACCAAATTCTAAAAATGCTTGTCTCTTACATAAACTTGCATAGTAAACCTATGGCTTATGTAAAATGACATACTATTTGTATAGAACCTACAAACATCTTCCCATATACTTTAAATCTTCTCTAGATTATAATGCTGTAAATGCTATAAGAAGTTACATTATTTATGAGCTGGGGTTGTAGCTCTGTTGTGAAGAATATGCCTAGCATGTGCAAGGCCTTGGAATCAAGCCCAGAACCAGAAAAAAAAGATAGTGTTAGGGGAAAAAAAGCTGGGTGTGGTAATATATGCCTATAATCTCAGCACTGGGGAGGCTGGAGAAGTAGGAGGATTATCACGAGTTCAAGACTGTATAAAATACCAGGCCATCCAGGGCTAATAATAAGACCCCATCCTTAAAAAATAAATAAATAAATAAATAAATAACAACAACAAGAAAAAAATCTGTGTGTAGGTGTTCAGTTCATATGGATCTTTTAAAAATACCTTTGGTTAGTTAAACCCTCAAATATGCAGCTCTCTCATGGGCAGGGATGACTGCGTGTCAGGCGGTAGAAGGGCTGGGGAATAAAAAAAGCAAGTTGAGGGGAAGAGAGGGAGGGCGGCCAGGACTATAAATAGAGTGTCCAGGCAAGCCCTGTCTGAGCTGCCCTGAAGAAGGTGAAGACGTGAGCGTTGCAGAAATCTGAGCTTGGCACAGTCGAGGCAGAGTGAGTAGTGAACACAGAGGCGGGATGTGCTTGGCACATCCGTGTGAGGGAATGTGAGGAGAGACCAGTGCAGCAGGAGCAGAGTGAGCGAAGTCAGGGTGGCTGCAGGAAAGGTCAGAGGGACTGGGGGTGAGGGGAGAGGCTCAAGAGGGTTGTGAGAAGAGGGAAGTGACTTGTCTTAGCTCGTAACAGTGTATATGGCTGCTATAACAACCTGTAGCAGTGAGGGTGGAAACAGGACTAGTGAGGAGGAAACTGTGTCGATGGTCTGGGTGACTGCTGAGTAAGGCTTGTGTTTGGAAATACATACAGAGGTAGGAATAACACACTGGGCCTTTGCACATGCTAGTGCACTACCACTGAGTGTGTGATACCTCCTAGCCTCAATTCTGGGATACATTGTCTTTTGTTGTTTGGGGAGGATTTTCTGAGACAGGGCTTTGTATCCCCTTGATAGGTGTGGAACTCACTATGTGACCCAGCCCAGGCTAGACTACTTAACAAGTCCCCAGTCTTTAAGAAAAGAAACTGAGCAAGGCAGAGGCAGGCGGATCTTTGAGTTCATGGCCAGACTGGTCTACAGAGTGAGTTCCAGGACAGCCAGAACTATGCAGAGAAACCCTGTCTAGGGAAAAGAAAAGAAAGAAAAGAAAAGAAAAGAAAAGAAAAAGAAAAGAAAAGAAAAGAAAAGAAAAGAAAAGAAAAGAAAAGAAAAGAAAAGAAAAGAAAAGAAATTGCAAGCCAGGCACAGGCCTTTAGTCCCAGCACTCAGGGTGCTGAGGCAGGTAGATCTCTGTGAGTTCAAGACCATATCAAGTTCCAGGCCAGCTAGGGCTACAGAGTGGGACCATGTCTCAGTATCCACCTATTTAGATATGTATATGATACATGTGTGTATAGAGAGAGATATTCAGTAATGGTCAGGGAGAGAGAGGAGCAAAGAGTGAAAGATTACCTTAAAGATGAATGGATGAATTAAGTAGCATGAAAAAAGTCAAGACAAACCAGGCATGGTAGTGCATGCCTGTATTCTCAGCTCTCGGGAAGCTGAGGCCAGCCTGATCTAAATAGCAAGGTCCAAACCAGCAAGAACTACATATGGCGACCCTCATCTCAAAGAGAAAATGGAAGGGAAGGGAAGAAGAGAGAAAAGAAAGACAATCTGAGAATGTTTGAGTCACAGTTGGTGGTGCTAGTTAGATAGGCAAAGTACCTAGGACTTGGGGAGAGGTCACAGGGCTGCAATGCGTGACACCTTAGCCAACAGATGGAAGTCACAGCCATGAAGGTGCATGCAGTTTCTAAGAAGGACCAAAGACTAGGCCCCATAACCATCCCATATTCAGGGGTTGACGAGTTGCGGAACAATTTAAAAGATGAGACGAACAAGCAAGGAGGAAGGCAGGAAACCAGGGCTATGTGGTATTCTGGAGGCCAAAGGAAGAAACTGTTTGCAGGAAGAGAGAGTAATCAGCTGGGGCCTGAACTACTGACCAATGAGGACTAAGACTTGAACAATGGTTTTTACAATGCAGACGTCCCCAGTGACCTTAATAGCTTTGCGGGTGGGCAGGGCCAGAAGCCTGGCTGGAGAGGGCCCAAGATACAATGGGAGCAGAGGAAGTGGACTGCCTGGGAATGCTCACAAGCCTTGAGAAGTTTTACTATAAAGGGAAGAAGGAAGCGGGGCTTGGAGGTTTGCTCTGTAGGTCATTTCAACCATTCTGGGGCTTTGGGAAAGAGGATAGCATCAGGAGAAGTGCCCTTCAGGTGATTTAATTTTCCCATAGAACCAGGGACGTGTGACACACTGTATCCTGGATCACCCCTAACTGTAATTGTTTTCTTCTCTCACCCTTCCATGTCCTCCCAGGTTTACCAGTTTTTCAGCTGCCTCCCAGAGGACAAGGTCCCCTATGTCAACAGTCCTGGGGAGAAATACAGGATAAAGCAGCTGCTGCACCAGCTGCCTCCGCATGACAGCGAGGTGAGTGAAGAAGGCCAAGAGTGGGGTACAGCCTGGGCAAATTCGGGGTGACTGGAAAGAAATGGACAGGGCCAGCTAAGAAAAGGTGAACTGAAGCCGGGCGGTGGTGGCGCACGCCTTTAATCCCAGCACTCAGGAAGCAGAGCCAGGCGGATCTCTGAGTTCGAAGCCAGCCTGGGCTACAGAGTGAGTTCCAGGACAGGCTCCAAAACTACACAGAGAAAGCCTGTCTTGGGAAAAAACAAACAAACAAACAAAAGGTGAGCTGAGCTGAAGTGAAAGGTCTGGGGAAGCAGGAGCCAGAAGGGGACATTCCTTGACCAAACATAGCTAAGCCTTGAGAGAAGAGGTGAGGACTGGGTATTTCCAATAGGTGGCACCATATATATATAAAATGGCCTAGAAGTCAACTCTATGAGCATGGATGAAGTCTAGAAGACTCCTCCTTTCCCCAGGCACAGTACTGCACGGCCCTGGAAGAGGAGGAGAAGAAAGAGTTGAGAGCCTTCAGCCAGCAGCGGAAGCGGGAGAATCTGGGACGGGGTACTGTTCGAATCTTCCCAGTGACCATTACTGGGGCTATCTGCGAGGAGGTGAGCTATAGAGGGCCTCAGCAAGTGAAGGCCCTGAGGCCTACTACTTAACACCCAGTGGGGCACCTCTAGAGCCCTTTGATGAATAGAACCTGTCCCCTAGACACCACTGTTGGGGCCAAGTTGTCTCTAAGAAGGCCTTGATGTATATTTCTGTGGTTTCCTCTCCTCCATGCAGAGGGCATGGAGCAGGGACTGTCTCTTTGGTCTTCTTGTGATCAGGACTTGTTATTAAGATCTGACCCACATAGCTGGACATGGAGGCTCACACCTGTAATCTCAACATTTGGGAGGCTGTGGCAGAAGGATTGTTGAAAGTTCAAGGGCAGCCCAGGCTACATAGTAAGACCCCGTCTCAAAACAAAGAACTGACTTATAAGCCCATCCCCAACAATGCAAACTAATAACAACAAATAATAAACTGATGTATAGTGGTAGAGTCTGAATCCTGAGATAGAGCCCTCCACAGTTGGTGGAATTTGTCTCCAAGGCCATCTCTGGTGGGTGGGACTATTTGGTGAGGTCCATTGGCTGAGACCTCCTCTGGACCCCACTTAAGATTTCCCCAACTACCTAGTGGAACGGTTGCCTGTAAGGCCACCATGATAGTTACGGCCTATCTTTATGGTTTTTCCGTGAGCAGAGTCAGTCTCTTATGTGTCCCCCTCCTCCTTGTGAGTGAGAACTATCTCAAATTTATCCCATAGGTGGTACTAGTTACTGGAGAATCAAGAGTTCAAGGCCAGCTACAGCTGTATATTAAATTCAGAGCCAGCCTGGGCTACATGAGACCTTGTCAAAAAAAAAATATACTCAGTTCACAATGGGAGAGGTTCAAGTTGTCCCATGCTTGGCTGACCCCATCCCTCTGACTCTCTTGGTGACTGTGGTACTGTCTGTTATTTGGCAGTGTGGAAAGCAGATCGGAGGTGGGGACATTGCAGTATTTGCCAGTCGAGCAGGCCTTGGTGCCTGTTGGCACCCTCAGTGCTTTGTGTGCACCACATGCCAGGAACTGCTGGTTGACCTCATCTACTTCTACCATGCTGGCAAGGTCTACTGTGGGCGCCACCATGCCGAATGCTTGCGCCCTCGCTGCCAAGCATGTGATGAGGTTTGTGCCTCCCTGGCCAGAGGTGGGAATGGAGGGTGGACAGAGGCAGAAGCAAGCTCTTCTGACCGGCCCGGGTGATCTATGCCCTGCAGATCATCTTCTCCCCTGAATGTACAGAGGCCGAGGGCCGGCACTGGCACATGGGTCACTTCTGCTGTTTCGAGTGTGAGGCTTCATTAGGAGGGCAACGCTATGTCATGCGCCAGAGCCGCCCCCACTGCTGCACCTGCTATGAAGCTCGCCACGCGGAGTACTGTGATGGCTGTGGGGAACACATCGGTGGGTGAACACGATGGGACAGGACAGATGGGTGTATGAACAGCTAGGCCCACTCGCTTTCTCCTTCTTTGTCTCTCTCTCCCCCCTCCTCTTCCCCCTCCTTCTCTTCCCTCTTACCCTCCCTTCCCTTCCTTTGGTGCTGGAGATGGGACTCAGGGCCAGGGCCTCCAACGTCCTCAACAGATTTTCTGCCACTGATCTATACTCCTCACCCCATATGGCATGCTTTGTAAATTCCACCCACACATCAGTCCCCCACTACACACCTAAATCCACCTGCAGAGCAGGCTCTCATTTCAGCACTCAAAAATGAAGCCTTTACTGCCCAGAGCTGCGCTCTATTCTTTCCCACTCTCCTCCCTCATCCTACCTTAAGTCTTGCACTCTAGGACACCCTACCTCCTAAAACTGGCTTATTTCCCACCAAAGCCAGGCTTACCTAAGGCCTGCCCCCACTGTGCATGCCTCTTTTCAGGTCCAGCCTTCCGTTTGCCTTCAACCTGAACCTGACTGGAACCCCTAATGCCCACATATTAGAGCTCAGTGCCCATCTTGTGCTCTTTAAATGTGCATCCCAGGAAAGAAAGAGGAGAGGGCACCATTGCCAGCACCTCTCCAAGAAATAAGACAGATGAGGGTCAAATCTCACATTATCTGCTTTCTCCAGAGAAAGGGCCCCTTCTGGGAGTGGGGAAGAAAATCAGGGTACCCTACCTCAAATACCCCACCTCTTCCTATGATCCCACCCTAGAGGGATGCTGCCTCAGTTTTCCTCCTCCTGTTGGTCCCCACAGGCCTGGACCAAGGCCAGATGGCTTATGAGGGCCAACACTGGCACGCTTCAGATCGCTGCTTCTGCTGTAGCCGGTGCGGTCGAGCCCTGCTGGGCCGCCCGTTCCTGCCACGCCGTGGCCTTATCTTCTGTTCCCGAGCCTGCAGCCTCGGGGCTGAGACCACTGCTCCGGGACCTGGCCGCCGCAGCTGGAGCGCCGGCACAGTCACTGCACCGCTCACAGCTTCCCCGGCTGCCGAGGGGACATCTGAGACAGCCAGCAAAGGCACCTGCACCAAAGCAGAGCCTGGTGAGCCCTGCCTTTCCCCCAGCCTTGCCTGAAGCATTCTGGCTCCCAAATAGCTGGGCCCATCCTCCTTCTCGGCTCCATTTCAGGCCATTTCAGGCCTAGTCTCTAGCCTGCTGAACCCTGGGTCTGCCCTGCACCTGCACAGAGGCCATAGGACACCTAAACTGGTCCCATCTTGAGCCTAAGTACTTCCCTCACTTCCTCCAACTGGTCACCCTCCACCCACTGCACCCAGGCTACCCCTCCATTCTATCTCAAACCAAACCTACTCCAGCCTTTGATTATGTTCCCTTCTGGCCAATCCACCCCATTCCCAGACCACAACCTATACAGCAAACCTTCCCTACTCATGCTAATCTACTTCCTACCCTTCTCTCCACCTAAAGCCTGCACCAACAGTCAGACTTCGGGGTACCCCATCTCTGACCCCTGCTCCACTTCCCAGTCCCAGTAGAAGGCATTCCCAAGTCTTCCCTCAGGTAAAGGCCAGATAGAGCAGGCAAATACCGAGTCTTCCATCTTTCTTTTTATAGCTGCAGGCCCAGACGAGACCCCCCGCTTTCTGAGAGGGGCCCCCCACCGCCACTCTATGCCTGAGTTGGGGCTCCGCAGTGCTCCTGAGCCACCCACAGAAACACCCGGACATCCTGCCCTGCACCCAGATGATAATGCCTTTGGTCGCCAGAGCACCCCTCGTGTCAGCTTTCGCGACCCTTTGGTGTCTGAGGGAGGTCCACGACGGACCCTGAGTGCACCCCCAGCCCAGCGCCGCAGGCCACGAAGTCCCCCACCCAGGGCCCCCAGCTGCCGCCACCGCCGGCGTCGGCGCCGGCGCCGCGGGAGCCACCACCATCACCACCACCATCCTGGCAGACATGGCCACCATCGATGTAACGTGGGATCGGGTTCGGATTCAGGATCTTGTTCCAGCTCCCCCTCTAGCCCCAGTTCAGAGTCCTCTGAGGATGATGGCTTCTTCCTAGGGGAACGTATCCCGCTGCCTCCTCACCTGTCCAGGTCCAGGACCACTCAGGACACTACAACTGAAACCTTTAACTCCCCAAACCCACCACAGGTGTCTCACCCAGTGATGCCTCGCCAGACCCGAGATAAGAACTGCATCGTGGCTTGAAGGCAGGCAACTTTAGAAGGGACTCTACTATCCAGTGTAACCGATGATTCCCCTAAACTAAGTCATGGCCCCCTTTCCACCCTCTGTTTGTATTAGTGCAACAATGCAATCGTTGTTTTTAAAAAAAAAAAAAAAACAGGCCTGGCTTCCTTGCTCCAATGGCTTTACCTCAGTTTCCCTCCTCCTAATGCTAACGTACATTTGATCAAAAAATTAACTTATTCATTATAGATTTTAACAACCTGTTTATTATTTATTTAGCCCTTCACAGCTCACCCCACAGAGAGAAAAGGTCATTTGTAGTGGGTCGGTCATCTTGTAGCTTATGTGGGGGAATGGTTCAAGCAGAACTCAAGTCAGCTGCTGGTACTGCAGAGCAAGGGGCGGGGGGCACGGACACCTAGGCACACTCATAAAGGTGCCCACACCCAGGAGGACTGATTGGCAGGCTAGAAGACAAAATTTTCCCATCAAAGGCACTTTTACAGGGGATGTAGCTCAGCAGAGAGTGCCTGCCTAGTTTTCAGATGGCTCTAGGTTCAATCTCCTGTACCATAAGCACTTTCGGGAGGGACGAGAATTGGCTGGGAGTGTTGTGGAAACAGGAGGAGGTATTTTTTTTTTTTTTTGAAACAAGGTCTCACTGTGTAGCTCTGGCTGGCCTCGAACTCACAGAGATCCACGTGTCTCTGCCTCCTGAGTGCTGGGATTAAAGGCACGGACCACCACATCTGGCAAGAGGAAGTTTTTGATGGAGGAGCTATTGGCAGGTAGCAGAGACAGGCGACTGAGCATCACGGGCCGTCTGTGGGGTCTGTGAGAGGAGAAAGAAAGCAATTGCTAGATCTGCCTTTACCGACAGGAATGCTCACACACAGGCTATGTACTGCACATCAGTACAGGACAGATTTGGCCATCAGACACTTCCCTGAGAGGTCCTTTTCCTTCTTTTTTTTTTTTCCTCTTTTAAGTTGTTTGTTTGTTTTATTTTTTGGCTTTTCGAGACAGGGTTTCTCTGTGTAGCTTTACGCCTTTCCTGTAACTCACTCTGTAGACCAGGCTGGCCTCGAACTCACAGAGATCCGCCTGGCTCTGCCTCCCGAGTGCTGGGATTAAAGGCATGCGCCCCAACCACCCAGCTGGCCTCTTTTAAATTTTTGAGACACGGTCTCACTATGTAGCCCTGGCCATCCTGGAACTCACAGAGATCCACCTGCCTCTGCCTCCCGAGTGCTGGGTTGATAGACATTTGTCACCACACCTGTCCCTTTTTTTTCTGCTCTCAGTATGCATGCACATGTGTGCACACACTCGCATAGGTACACACACACACACACACACACACACACACTCTCTCTCTCTCTCTCTCTCTCTCTCTCTCTCTCTCTCTCTCTCTCTTACCAGTAGGAGCTGCCGTATGTCTTTGCTGCTTTAGAGGGAAGGTAAAGTAGGCATCACAGCCAAAGAGCAATGTAGCAAATATGCCCAGTACCTGAGAAAACAGGAGTGAGGGGACTGGATTAGAGGGTGTACCTACTCAGGCTCTTGTATCCACCTCCAGGGACCAGCCTATGTGACACAATGACCATCCAGCCTTATGCTAGGAAACCAGGGGACCTCAGGGAAAGAAAGGCCAGGAGTCTGAATGCATACTACCCCGCCATCTCCCCAGTTACCTCTCAGCACAGGTCAGCCACCCCCATTGGCTCATACGTAGAGGGCATGCTTCATACTACATTTGAGGCAAAGTTCTAGCAGATGGTACCCTAGCATGTTGACAAAGGTCTCTGTGTAGACATGGGACAGTGTTTTATAGCAAATGATCTTGGCAGATAAAATCAAAGTCTGGGGCCAGACTTTGCGGCAAGTCCTGATAGCAACTTTGGCCTGGTGTGGCTCATACACTCCTGCAGGATCCCCCAGATCCTCAAACCTCCTTCCTGTCTTGGGACCTGCATCTTGGGCCCTTACCCCAGCGGCAATTTTGGAGCTGCCTTTTCCTTCTACAAGGACAACAATGGAGGTGATCAGGTAGAGGATGGCCGCTATGAGGGCTCTGAAGAAGTCCTGTGGATGGGGAAAGACGGTGATTTCAGCGCCCAGACTTCTCCAGACCATTCCACCTTCCCAACTCCCCTGGCCACCCTCTGCAGTGCTGGCCCCTTTCTCACAGTCCACGGCCAGTTGATGAAGGAGATCTTGGAGTGCAGGTCACACATGTAGAAGACAAATAGGACAGCAGCAATGATCATCTCAATCACTGACAGGGACGAGTATGCTGACGTCGAAGCACTGAAGCAAATTAAAATCACCAGGCACAGTACCTAAGGGGGACAGAGGACCGCAATCAGCCGTGGGTTAAGAGGAACGGTTTAAATTTAAAAAGCGGCATCTCAGGAGCCGGTGGTGGTGGTGGTGGTGGTGGGGCGGCGGCAGCGGCGGCGGCGGCGCACGCCTTTAATCCCAGCACTGTGAGTTCGAGGCCCGCCTGGTCTACAGATCAAGTTCTAGTACAGGCTCCAAAACTGCACAGAGAAAGCTTGTCTCGAAAAATGAAAGAGAGAGAGAGAGGGAGAGAGGGAGAAAGGGAGAGAGAGAGAGAGAGAGAGAAAGAAAGAGAAAAGAAAAGAAAAGATCTCAAACTCAAATGTCCATCAGGGAAAAAAAGTGAAATCCACTTCCCAAGACTGGTGATGTGCTCTGTGGCCGAGCATTTGCCTAACATGTGCGAAGTCCTAGGTTCTGCCCACTCAGCAGACAGAGTTGGGGGTGGGAAGGAAAGAAAAAATACCCTTGCTCAAAGAACTACCCGGAGTGAGAAACTGACACACAATAATTGCTAAACCCCTCTCGCATGCTCTGTGTTCTCCAAGCATTGTCTTAGTTTTCCATGTCTTATTTCACTTAATCATCACAACAATCTAATGAGCTAGCTACTATTCTATTTTACACATGAGAAATTTGAGTCATAGGGAGGTTAAGTGGCTTGCCCAGGGTCACCCAGTAAGGAGGGAGCAGAATTATGCGCTTCGGTTCCCCTTTCCCTGAGGGGAGTGGCTCTGCCAGGTGTTTTGTGAGCGCTGGTGGCGCCAGCGTCCATGCCTTTAGGGGAGGGACGTGCGGTTCCCCAGGCAACCCCTTTGGGCAGGGGTGAGACTGACACTAGAAGGGCAGGGCTCCGTTAAAGGCGCCGCACCTCTTTTATAAGGCAGTGTCCACTTCGAGGGGGATGGAAAACTAAAGTTCCCTATAACCATCCAAAGAGCTAAGGACCTCTCATCCAGTCCCAAACTGGCAAGGGAGAACTGGCGAAGGGTGGAGCGCCCTACCCTAGGGGACTAGCTCTACCCCACCCCAACAGGCCCCGCCTTTGGGCGCGTTGCCAGCCCGCCAGCCAGTGCCCAGGCCGGCCACGCCCTGCCACGAGAGACATCCACTCCCCAGAACCCCTTCTCTGTGTCCACTATGAGTCTACGCCCCCCCACACCGAGCCCCCAATATAAGTTATAGACTCATCGCCTCACCAGTGCACCACCAGCTCTCCAGTACTTCGCCCATGCCCCACCGAACCCCCTGTACCTTGGCTTCGATCCTCCTCCACGAACTCACCCACCTGCACCCCACTGCCAATCAGCCTGGCCACGTGCCTGCCTCAACCCGAACAGTCTTGGACCGAGAGGTCCAGCCTGCACACTCGGCCTCTGCCCACCCTCCGGTCCCAGAACACTCACAATCTCAGCAAACAGGAAAATTCCCTTTTTGGTGCGAGAGAAGCTGGTACAGGCTAACCAGCAGCCAGGGGCTGAGAGGCGCTCAGAGTCCGCCATGGTGTGTGCTGGAGTCGCTGGGACGCAGAAGCTCTGTTTTCTGGCTCACGAGTTCGAGATTGCTGCACACCCAACCGTTTGTCCCGCCGTCTGGCCGGGAAGAGGGCCCCCGGGCAAAGGAGGGAATGAATCACCGCGCCTAGCTGAAGCGGGCGGGGCCGGAGGGGGCCGGGCCAGGTGGCTGCCGCCCCGGAAGCCCCCTTTGCCCTCCGGCCAAGACAGTACGGGTCCTGTGCACACCTCCATCTTCGAGGTGTCTGGCAGCTCCAGATACCAGGTGCAAGAATAGAGAGAGACCCTTAACTTTTCAAATAATGCAAACGGGCTACTTCCACTCCGAACCGAGCGAATCTGACTTCCTCCATTTGATCTTAGCCAAAAGGCCAACAAGCAATAGAGTGACTCAGTTTCCTTGGCTGAAAACACACACACACACACACACACACACACACACACACGCACACACAGCCGAGGCCCTGGTTAAACCCGAAATTCTCGAGACTAGGTATGTTTCCCGAATTCGGAGTGCTTTGAATTTTAGAAGGTTTCCCCGTTTGCATCTATAGCAATGGTTCTCAACCTGTGGGTCGCGACCCGTTTGCTTCCACCGACCCTTTCACAGGGGTTGCTACAGACCACCAGAAAACGCAGATATTTCCTTTAGGATTCACAACGGTAGCAAAATTACAGCTATGAAATAACAATGAAAATAATCTTACGGTTGGGGGTCACCACATTAAAGGGTCACAGCATTAGGAAAGGTGAGAACCACTTAGTATATTACCTAAGACTCTTTGCAGGATCTGGGGTATTAAAAGTTAATTACCTCAAGAAATGGCGTAAATGTTCACAATAAGTGAGATGAGGAAATATTGAAAATTGTTCCTGATTAGGTCAGGTCACATGCTGTAGTCAAATGATACCTAGCTGGGGTGGGGAGGGTGCAGTAGGTTTCCCGAGTTTGGCAGGCTTTGGTTATATATAAAAGGATAGTGTGATGTGAAATGTGTCAATAGTGCTGCAAAGACTGGGTGGGAACAGGCCCCGGTCGGTGATCACCTGGTGAAGAGTAGTGAACGTCAATAATATGCCTAGAGCCTAGGGAGCCAGTGGCTTACTCTGTGCTGTGCAATTCCAGGGAAATCTTCAGCCTGTGTGCTGGACCTCAGCTTTCTGGTTCTGAGAAGAGAGGCCAAGCCAGCTTTGGTGAAGAATGGGGAAAGTACACATTTTTGCTGAGAGCTGGGCAAGGTAAGGGGATGGTTCTTGGAATGCAATTTGGGGTAAGAAAGTTGACATTTTGCACTGTGCTCCTGAGCAGCTAATTTCTTCTAGCCATCTTAGTGTCTAACTCTGACACATGCGCCTGGTTACTCGAAATCAGGACACACACACACACACACACACACACACACACACACACAGTGTTTTTGGGCATTGGTTTTATACTCATCTCAAGTGTAAAGAAATCATTGGAAGGCCCGAATTCAATCTAAGGCCCTGCCTGCCCCCACCCCAAACATAGATCCCTTTCAAAGGAAGGAGATCCCTTTTACAATTGCCATTGTTGGAGGAGTGACTGAGTAATGGAAAGGTTGAAACATTTTTCTCAGTGTTGAGTGCATGCATTCAAGCAGTGGTAAATACCTGCACTTGTAGAACATGACAAATTTAGCTGCCTCTGGCCTTTGTACTGGCCGTTCTCATTACTGGATGCCCTTCCCCCAGCTTTTCATTCATTTGGCTTCTGGTTTTTCAGGTTCCACATCAAACGTTATGTCTTCAATCGAAGCCAGCAAGCAGCCCACCACCATCTCCCACAACATAACCCCTCCTTTTCTTTGTCTTTTATTTCGTTTGATGTTTGAAACAGTCTTACTGTATAGTCCAGGATGGCTTAGTGCTTAGAACTTGTGATCCTCTTATCTCACGCAGCTGCCTACTTGGAGGAATTACAGGTATACACAATCTCCAGCCATAGCCTCCTTTTTTTAGTTTTGTAACTATCGGTTCTCTTAGGAGTTATCTTTTATGCATTCCTGCCATTCTTGTCCGACATCAGTGGCAAGAGCAGGTATACAGTTGAGGTTCAGCTGGTGTTTGTCAAATAGGGGTGAGGTTAAGATGAAAAGTTTCAAAACCAAGCATTGACTGATCTTGCTTTGAGCTCGCCCCCCTCCAATCTGTTGGCACTCTCTGGGCCTCATTTCCCCCTTTGTGAAATGGTCTATCAGAGTTGGTGAGTAGGTTGTGACTAGATGAAAATAAATACCCCACTAAACCTAAAGTAAGGAAATGGTGGCTGGGGTTACTATGTTAGTCCCCTGGGTGTGACTGTTTAGGAATTATGTACTAGAACCCTTTCCTGACTTCTGGGGAGCCATACTCCCCCTATACTCTGCGTCATGAGTAGCTGGAAGTCACCCCCCCACACACACCCCCGCACAATGTTCGCAGCACGAACACTTCAAGTGTTCGCTTCTTTATATCCCAGCTGCCAGCTGTCCCTGTTTAGTTTTGCAGTCTGCCCCACCCCCACCCTCAGTGCCACCTGAGACTCTGGTCCTGTCGTTTCTCTCCCCTCCCTGCATGCTCCTCATAGGAGCGAAAGTTGCCTGTTCGGACCACAACTTCCCTCTTTGGGGGATGGGACTGAGTGTTCAGGATGTGGTTAACAGCAAAGGTGACTGGACATTTGTAGCATTGGCTAGAGCCTGCTTTGTGGCTACCCGGGTTGTCCATATAAGCCTTTGGACAGTAGGACTCAACTCCCAGGGTGGAGGAAACTCGTCTCTTCCCGAGACCAGGACCGCCCAGAGAAGTTTACCACCTTCTAAGGAAAAGGGGAGGCGTGGACCAAAGATTTCTAACAGCCCTTTTTAGCCTGACCCACTCCGGGTGCTGACTCAGACCTTCCCCACTCTGTCCCTAAGTGGGGTCCAGGGCCCCAGCCCGCGCCCCCAGGGTAGCAGTAGGGTAGCAGTCTACCAGTTAAAGCTAGTTTCTCAAGCAGGAAGTAGGAGACCTCAGACTCTGGGTGGAGGAAGGCGCCAGGTTTCTAGATTTGCTATCTTGATGTCTGTCGGCTGAGGGTCTGAAGGATTCCATGCGGGAACCCTGAGCCTACTGGGGCACGCCCACAACTGGCCTACTTCTGCATTCCCCACGCCACATGCAGTAATATGCGTTCTCCAAACGTGAAGTGAATGAATAGGAAGAAGTGCAGGGGTTCGCAAAGCGAAGTAAACTGGGGAGCAAGCAGAAATAAGGATCCATCTGGAGGCATGAAGGAAGCAGCACGCAGCTTTCGGATGGTTTCAAAGGACCTTCATCGAAACCAGATCAACCCACCCCTCCCTCCCTTCCAGGGTGGACTGGGAAGCCTCACCCCGCCTAGAGCACCTGGCAAGTCAGGACTAGATCCAGCTATTTTATTTACCTCCCAACCGGGAAAGAACTAGGAGAATCTGAGGCGCGCGGGGGTGGGAGGGAGTGCAAGCACTCTGGGCTCCGGGAGGGCCGTACCACTAGCATCCTGAAGGGGTGGGGACCAGTCCACTGAGCAATGCGCAATGGGAGGGGACTAGACCAGGTTAAAACTCTAAGGGGAAAGCTAGTGCCTGGCGGTCAGGCATGATAAAACCAGGTGAGACTTCGCCAATTGAGCACAGAGCTGTCTGTTGGTGCTCAGTGCCTCCGCCTTCCAGCTGCCATTTCCTGAGCGAGCTGTGCGCCCCCGCCCCGAACCCCTAGAGCCTGTGAGAGCCGGTCCTCGCTGGGCACCAGCCAGGGCCCAGGGGTACCAGGGATGCAGTCGTCCACGTCTTCTGTGGGGTGCTCCACTGCAGGAACCACGTGGCCAACAGCCACTGCCTCTGGACTAGGTTCCAGACTGGTCCGGGTCTTGGGCGGGTGGTGAACTGGGGAAATAGTGCTGCGAGACTTCATCATCCTGCTTCCCCTAGGATCTGGGCTGCGATCTGGAGAGAGCAAGACTAGGGGTTAGATTGGGTGGTGGAGTGGGGAATGGAAATCCGAGCCTTGGCTAAGAGTGGCCAGAAAAGCCTTAGAGAACGATCTCTTCAAGACCTAGAGGTTCTACTCCCTCACAAACCCAGACATTACCTCCTCCAGATATCCCTCTTCAATCCAGGACGTGCCCCACAGAAATCATTGCCCAAAGGAAGTCAAACCTTTGGGTCATGAAGCTTTCCTATGTGAGACTTCTGAGCGCCCCTCTCTCACTCCTTCTCCCTTGGTTCCCTGCCCTTTCACCTATTAATCAGTGCTTAAACATCGGATGGGGGGAAACTCACATATGGAGGTCAGAGAGGACAACTTGAGTAGGCCAAGTCTCTCCTTCCACTATGTGGGTCCCAGGGATCGAACTCATGGCGTTAGGCTTGGTGGCAAGCACTTTTATCTGCTGAGCTGCCTGGCCAGCCCCCTTTACTTGTCTCTCACAACTAAACCCCTTACTCTGTAAAAGAGAGTATCTGGGGTTGGGGATTTAGCTCAGTGGTAGAGTGCTTGCCTAGCAAGCGCAAGGCCCTGGGTTCGATCCTCAGTTCCACATTTAAAAAAAAGAGAGAGAGAAAGAGTATCTGGGAGATGGACTCCACATGGCTTCTCAGATGGCAAGCACTGGACCACTGAACCGCATCCCTGACGTCAGAGTCCTCAGTCTCTACATCCTTACCCCATTTTCCTGAGACAGGCCCTTCTAAAAAGCTTTTATCCCGGACCCTCCTCTCCTAAGACCTCAAAAGCATTCCCTCTGAAGTTCCTACTCTGGGATGCCCCCTCCCTATCTCAGATTTTGTGAATTCTATAACCCAACCCCGGCACTGGACCTCTACTGTCCCCTTTCTACCCAGGATCCAACCAGTCTCCTCTCTGAGCCCTGCTTCTCTTCCCTGGGAAAATCAGCACCTCACCTCTCTTCTGATGGCCTCCACCCTCCTCAATCTTTCTGGCATCTGTCTCTTGAGGTCGGCGGAGTACCAGGCAAAGTCGGGGACCTCCGCTGCGTATCCGCTCCACCACCTGGGCATGAGTGAGTCCCTGTGTTGACTCTCCATTGATATGGAGCACGAGGTCACCAGCCTGTAAGAACACAGTGGCATATGAAGGGCAGATTAAGAACACTTGACAAGGACAGGGACCATATCTATGAATGGCCTGCTGCTTAGAGCTAACCTGCAAACGACCACATCGCTGTGCTGGCCCATCCTTCAGCAGTCCATGTATGGCCAGCGGAGCATGCCCAGATACACCTCGTCCTCCTTTTAAAGTGAAACCAAAGCCTGCAGGACCTCGGACCAGCTCCACAGAAAATTGACCAGTGGCTTGGGGTACTTTCAAAGCATAGCTTGCCTTATTCTGGGTGACTGGAAGTGGCTCCATACATGTCCTCAGAGTCTCAGACCTTCGATGCTGGAATAAGGGCAAGAGTATACATAAATTAGCTGGGTGAATGTCTTAGTTAGGGTTACTATTGCTGTGATAAAATACTGTGACCAAAGCAACTTGGGGAGGAAAGGCTTTATTAGGCTTACACTTGCACATCACTGTCCATCATCAAAAGAAGTCAGGACAGGAACTCAGACAGGGCAGGAACCTGCAGGCAGGAGCTGATGCCAAGGCCATGGAGGAGTGCTGCTTACTGGCTTGTTCCCCATGGCTTGCTCAGCCTGCTTTCTTTTTTTTTTTTTTTTTTTTTTTTCCTTTTTTTTTTCTGGAGCTGAGGACCGAACCCAGGGCCTTGCACTTGCTAGGTAAGCGCTCTACCACTGAACTAAATCCCCAACCCCTCAGCCTGCTTTCTGATAGAACCCAGGACCACCAGCCCAGGAATGGTACCACCCACAGTGGGCTGGGCTGGGCCCTCCCACATCAATCGCTAATTAAGAAAATGCCTTATAGCCAGATCTTATAAAGGCATTTTCTCAATTGAGATTCCCTCCTTTCAGATAACTCTACCTTGTGTCAAGTTGATATAAGACTAGCCAGCACAATTGACCCCTTGTTACCTTGACACACAAATACATCATTATTAAGCCACAACCTTTCTTTACTTATTCCTTCCCCCACGATCTCACATTAAAAATATGAATAACTGATGAACAATGGTGGCATACACCTTTAATCCTAGCACTCAGGAGGCAGAGCCAGGTGGATCTCTGTGAGTTCAAGGCCAGCCTGGTCTACAGAATGAGTTTCAGGCAGGCTCCAAAGCTACACAGAGAAACTGTATCTCAAAAAGCAAAAAAATAAATAAATAAAGGTGAATAAATTTACAAGTGCCACAATCTTTACATGCTCAAACACATTGAAATTTCAATCCCTTTAAAATATCCAGACTCCTTTTAAAAAATCCCAAATCTCTTTGAAAAGATATGTAACCTGATCTTACGGAGGCATTTTGTCAATTGAGGTTCCTTCCTTTAAGATAACTCTCCCTTGTGTCAAGTTGACAGAAAACTAGTCAGCACAGTGTAGAAAGTGAATGCCTGTAATCGTAGCACCGGAGAGTCTGAGGCAGAGGGATCACCATGAATTTGAGGGCAGCCTAGTCTACCTATCAAGTTCCAGGCCACCCTGGGCTACAGAGGATGCAACAAAAAAGCAAAGGGTCGACACAGAATACAGCATTGAGTAGTAGTACCTGGGATCGGTGTTCCACAAGAGTGGTATGAGGCAGGCGACTGTCTGTGACTTCTATATCTGCAGAATCCAGAATGCTAACAGCTAAGATATGGAAGAGACAAAGAGGGATATCAAAAGAAACAGCCTGGGACTCCTGGGGTAACTTTTTCAAAATTATTTTGACTGCGGGCTGGAAAGATGGTTCAGTGGTTAAGAGCACCGTCTATTCTTTCAGAGGACCCAGATTCAATTCCCAGGACCCACATGGTGGCTCACAACTGTCTATAACTTCAGTCCAAGAGGGTCTAATGCCTTCTTCTGGCCTCCATAGGCACCAGGTGTCATGTGGTACACAGACATACATGCAGGCATAATACTCACACATAAGATTAAAACATGTAAAAATTATTTTTACTTCATTTTATGTGTATGGGTGTTTTGCTTGCATGTATATCTGTTCAGCGCCTGTATGTCTGGTGTCAGATCCTCTGGAACTGGCATTACATCATGAACCACCATGTGTGTGCTGTAAGAGCAACCAGTGCTTTTTTTTTTTTAGTTTTTCAAGACAGGGTTTCTTTGTGTTACAGCCCTGGCTGTCCTGGAACTTTGGAACTTGCTACATTGACCAGGCTGGCCTTGAACTCACAGAGATCTGCCTGCCTCTGACTCCCCAAGTGCTGGGATTAAAGGCATTCACCACCTCCATCTGGCTTCAACTCCTTAAAAATTAATCCTGTACCATCCACTTGAATATTCCATTCCATGCCTTCCTCTCAGGTGTTAATAATACATTGGCTACATGCATTAGGTAACACCCTAAGTGGCTATAGCTTAGTGGTAATTGGACTTCCTAGCATGTGCCATATCCTGAATTTGGCCCCAGTACCTAAAGAGTTACATAAACACAATAATTAAAAAAAAAAAACAACTTACCTAAGGAAGGTCACTATCCCAAGATTAGGTTCCTGAAAATCTAGACTACAGACTCTAATTAGCCTACAAAATTTATTTCATTTCTCACATTTCAAGATCCACCCACAGCAGAACACTATAACCCTAGGATTCTAGAAGCTGAGGCAGGAATATTGGCTCAAATTTGAGGCCAATGTGGCCTCCAGCATGAGACCTTGTCTCATGAAACCAAACAAGGGACTGGAGAGAATGGTTCAACAGTTACTAGTTCCCACTACTCGTGCAGAAGACCAGCACACACCTGCTGTAACTGCAGCTCCAGGTAGATGTGATGCAGTCGTGTGTGTATATACCTTCACACACACACACACACACACACACACACACACAGATAGATAGATAGATAGATAAATAAATAAAATAAGCCAGGCATAGTGGTGCACACCTTTAATCCCAGCACCCAAGAGGCAGAGGCAGACGGACTTCTGTGAGTTCGAGGCCAGCCTGGTCCATGTAATGAGTTCTAGGACATCCAGGGCTACATAGAGAGATGGATGCTGTCTATAAAATAAAATGAAATAAAAACTAAAACATTAAACACACACACAAACACACAAGAAACCAAGCAAACAACAATGTCCCTCTGATGTGTCCAGAGCTTCCACAGGTTGGCTGTCATTTCAGGCACACCCCTTTGTAGAGAACTCATCTCCTCTCCCTAAGTGCTGCCTCTTGGAAATGACACTTTGGACGATTTCATATATGTATAAAATATATTAAAATCATCTTTACTTCCATTATTTCCTTTTTTGTTGTTGTTGTTGTTGTTTGTTTTTCGAGACAAGGTTTCTCTGTGTAGCTTTGCACCTTTCCTGGAACTCGCTTGGTAGCCCAGGGTGGCCTCTAACTCACAGAGTTCCGCCTGGCTCTGCCTCCCGAGTGCTGGGATTAAAGGTGTGCGCCACCACAGCCCGGCCCATTATTCCCTCTTCCACTTCTGCTAACTCTCTTCTTCCCAGCCACCCGCTCCTACACTCTGGTTTGTGTATGTGTTGCAGGTAGCTACAGTTGCTGAGTGTCCAAGATTGCAAATGCCAACTCGGAACCTCTCTTACCTTAATAACCACCCAGCCCAGACCTTTCCACATATGTTCTGAAACTCATCTATCGCAATAACCCTGAAGGAATACACTCTAGTTCTCGAGGTCTCGCTCCCTCCTAACCCCTCCCTGCGGAATCACATTCCTTAACAGTTCTCCAGTCCTGGCTGGAAAATCTACAGCGTCCTTGCACCTACCCTCCTTGTGGCGCAGGCGCAATGTGGCACCGGCCTTTCGTGCCAGCGCTGACAAGTCCGCTGCGGCCCTGGCCGCCAGGGGGCGTGCGTCCAGCCGCTCCAGGAGCTGCCGAGCGCGGGAGCCCCCGGACCCAGGTAGGCCACCTCCTGCCCAGGAGAAGAAGACAAGTCATCATGGACCCAGAGCCGTGCAGCCCTGACCTGAGTGATTCCTAAGTCCAAAGACCTAGAAATGTCCCTTCAGATATACGGAGATCCCTGGCTACTCCTATAGTTCCAGAGATCGCCGACAGTCCCCTCCTCTCCTGGAAGCACCACCACCCCACCCCACCCCGACTGCCACATCTGTATGCACTGCCGGCTGCCTTGCTCCATAAAGCCCCGAGAGGTAGCCATTTGACAGCAATAGACCCGGACACCTCTGAGCACCCAACAAATTTCTTTGGAGCTCACCACACGGTCCTCTAGTAACACTAGATGACAAAATTCTTTCGCTGTGTCTCTGGGGACCCTGCTTCTCCCACCTAAACCTCTCCCTTCAAGCAACCCTGAAGCCCCCAATTTCACCTCTAGTAAAATAGGAGTTTCCTTAAAGGCCCAGTGTCCCTCCCCTCAGGGTACATGTATCTCCAGATACCCCCTCCACAGACCGCCCCCCCCAGCCCACCCTCCTAATTCCCTACAGACTGCCTGCCTCCAGGTTCTTCTTGATGAGCTAGGTCTCCGGAGTCTGATGTGCCCCTCCAACACACTCACACACACACACACACACACACACACACACACACACACACACATACACACACACACACACACACACACACATACACATACATACACACACACACACACACACACACACACACACACACACACGCACCCTTGAGTCTGTAGGGGACCTGAAATACAGTTTCCATTGCTGGGCCCCTGGTTGCTGCCAGGACAGCCTGCGCACTAAGGCTGATGTTCACCACTTGGGGGGTGAAATGGTTAAGAGCCGACAGGCAAGACAGGGTGGCCTGGGACGTCTCCCTCCCTTTCTCTCTTCTCCACCCACGCCAGTACCTCCTCTGCTCCCTCTAGGGTCTGCGGTGTTCCCAGCGCGAGAGTCCATGGCCTGTGGTGCGCCTGGTGGACTCGGGGCAGCCAGGTGACTAGTTTTTAGCACAGGGGCGCGCTCAGCTGGCTCCTAGCCCAGGCCTGGACGCGGCTGTTGTCTGGCCAGTCCCAGGCCTGGCGTCCGGACCTGCGAGGTGACCTACCTGGCCGCAGGCGAGGAAGCCTGGTTGTGGGAGCCTGTAAAGTCAGAGTTTAGCCTTGCTCTGCCCCAGGCGCTTCTAACTGGAAACTGGTTAAAACTGCAAAGCCTGAGTATACCAATTGTTAAACAAGATATGCAGGAAATGGAATTTAACTAGACTGCTGGAAGTGTAAAAAGGTATACTAACTTTAGAAAACAGCTTGTGAGTATTTTTTAAATTAAACAATAAGCAATCAGAAAGAAGACTAATTAAACATACACATATGATTCCACTCCTGAGTACTTATCTAAAAGGATGCACACTTTCCATAAAGACTTGAGTATGAGTGTTTATGAAGCCTTTGTTTCTTGTCACCTTCTCCTTGGGCAACCATGACAAAATATTACAGAGTGGAAGGCTGAAACAGCACAAATTTATTTCCTCTTGTTCTAGAAACTGGAAAATGAAATATCAAGGAGCTGGCCAATTTGGTCCCGAATATTTGTTTGTTTCTTGGTTTGAAGGTAACTGTTTGCCTGGCAGTGGTGGCGCACGCCTTTAATCCCAGCACTCGGTAGGCAGAGCCAGGCGGATCTCTGTGAGTTCGAGGCCAGCCTGGTCTACAGAGTGAGTTCCAGGACAGGCTCCAAAGCTACACAGAGAAACCCTGTCTCAAAAAAACCAAAGGAAAAAAAATGGTGACCAGATGATTCAATGTGTAATGGCATTTGCTGCCACCAAGCATAATGACCTGATTTTAGTCCCCAGGACCCACGTGGTAGAAGGAGAGACCTGTCTCCTGCAGGCTGTATTCTGACCTCACATGTGTGTTCTAGAATGTTCATGCCTCCCCCTCAAATACTTTTTAAGTTTTCATTTTAAAAAAGAAGTAAAGTGAAACATCCTTCAGGGGCACAGTGAAATGGCTCAAAAGACTAGTCTCTGGAACCCAGGTAAATGTGGAAGGAAAGGACCACTACATGTACCTCATGCAGGCAATTGAGAAGCTATAGTTCCTTTTTTGTTTGTTTGTTTTGCTTGGTTTTTTTTTTTTTTTTTTTGAGACAGAGTTTCTCTATGTAACAGTCCTGGCTATTCCAGAACTCACTCTGTAGACCAGGCTGGCCTCAAACTCACAGAGATCCCCCTGCCTCTGCCTCTCACATGCTGGGATTAAAGGTGTACCACCCTACCACCTCAACTCCCCTCTCTTGATATTAGAAACACAGCTGCATTGACTAACCCTGTGACCATGTCTTTAGATACATTAACAATTATTTTCTTCTTTTTTCTTTGAAACAGAATCCATAGCTCAGGTGGGTTTAGAAGTCACTGTAGTGTGATAGTGCACACCCTTAATCCCAGCACTTGGGTGGTTTAACAGCAGTGGGGGTCTCTGTGAGTTGGAGGCCAGCCTGATCTACACAGTGAGAACAGGCTGGTGGCTGGAGAGAAGGCTCACCAGTTAGGAGTACTGGCCGCTCTTCCTAGAATCCTGAGTTCAATCCCCTGCAACCACGTGGTGGCTCACAACCATCTGTAATGAGATTAGAAGCTATATTTCTAATTTCCTTGGCAGGCTTACCACACATGTGTACCCACTTTCCAAAGGGGTACAATGAAGCTCTAGATGAGGCAGTGGCTATGGTTCCACTCCGTATCCTGTTGAGTCCTGTAGCATGAACTTTTCCACTAACGACAAAGCAAAGAGACTAATCACCAAACCTTCTAGCTTAGTGAAGCAATGGAACTAGTTTAATTTAATGTAATGTGTACGGGGCTTTTGCCTGCATATATGTCTGTGCACTATGTATGTGCCTAGTACCTACAGAGGCCAGAAAAGGGGCATGGGACCTCAGAAACTGGAGTTGCAGATGACTGGGAGCTGCCATGTGGATGATGGCAATTGAACCCTGGTCCTCTGAAAAAGCATCAAGTGCTCTTAACCACTGAGTTGTCTCCAAGTTCCTAACCAGGACTCCTTACAGGAGCATGGGGGCGGGGTAGCTTAGTGGGGGCGGGGAAGTTTAGCGGTTAAGAACTTAGCCCGGGCGGTGGTGGTGCACGCCTGTAATCCCAGCACTCGGGAGGCAGAGCCAGGCGGATCTCTGTGAGTTCGAGGCCAGCCTGGGCTAGAGTGAGATCCAGGAAAGGTGCAAAGCTACACAGAGAATCCCTGTCTCATAAAAAGAACATTTGCTGCTCTTGCAGAGGACCTGAATTCAGTTCCCAGCATCCATGTCAGGCAGCTCACAACATCTGTAACTCCAACTCCAGGGATCTGGTGCCCCTGACCTCTTCAGGCCCCTGCACTCATGTACGTGTACCTATACACAGATACATGCATACACATGCAAATAATTAAAAATAAAATAAAATCTTAAAGAATTGGGTGGTTCTTTGTGTGTTTTGTTTTTGTTTTTGGAGACAGGGTTTCTCTGTGTAGCTTTGCTCCTTTCCTGGATCTCACTACAGAGATCCACCTGGCTCTGCCTCCAGAGTGCTGGGATTAAAGGCGTGCGCCACCACTGCCCCGCTAGTAAAGGTACAAGCCTGAGGTTTGACTTCTGAGATCCACATAATGGAAAGAGAAAATTAGCTTCCTAAGATATTTTCTGAAGTCCACACATGCAGTGGCACACGTGTGCAAAAACAGTAAATGCAATACGTTTTTTATTGTTGGTTGTTTGTTTTTGAGACAGGGATTCTCTGTGTAGCCCTGGCTGTCCAGGAATTCGTTCTGTAGACCAGGCTGGCCTCGAACTCAGAGATCCAGTAAGCAGGTGTCACCACCATCCTGGCTTTAAAGTAAGTTTTTAAAGAGAGCAACAGGCTTAGCCATGCCCAAGGACAGGGTTCCACAGCAAACCTCCTCCCTTGCTGGCAGTCTCCAGTAATACAAACTTCACTGCTCAGTCAGTTCTTGCCCTTGTCTCTTGAATCTCAGCTTTTTGGTATCATCTTTCCCAGGGAGTCCTCATCTAGCATCCTGGGCCCCATCTCTGAGGATGACCTTGAAATTGCCCATTCCTTCTCAAGTACCCATACCCAAACATCTCCCAGTCTGGAAGTAGTTCTCCATTCCCAAAGCCTTGAACTTGTCATCTAATTGGCATGTCCCCTAAGGTGCTCACCTGGCCCTTCACTGTCCACCTGTCCCCAGCCCTTGGACAATGCTAACGCGCAAGGCTCTCACATCCTTGAATCTAAAAGGTTTCAAGCCTCCCTTCTTCAGATTATAAGCGCCCTGCTACCCATCCACAGGTTCCCAAAAGCTCAAGCCCCTGGTGGGAAGCTGCCCTGTACATCACCCAGACCTGAATATCTCAAGGAAAACTGAGCATAGGGACTGGAGAGATGGCTCAGAGGTTAAGAGCACTTGTTGCTCTTCCAGAAGACCCATATTGGTCTGTAACTCCAGCTCCAAGGAATCTGACACCCTCTTCTGGACACTGCAAACACACACAAGTGACATATACACATACATACATGTAAATAAAAGTAAATATTTTTTTTAAACATAGGCAAAGCCGGATATAGTGGCACGCACCTGTAATCCTAGCACTCAGGCAGTCAGGAAGATTGCTATCAACTTGAGGCAAGCTTTGGCTCCAGAGTAAGACCTTGTATCAAAAGAGGAAAAAAAAAAAAAAGTAAAAAGACTGAGCAGAGTAGTGGGTCCAATGTGTCTTCCCTCACACAGTCAGGCCAAAAATGCGAGGCAAGGGATTGCAAGAATGAAAGCAGGGACTGTTCAAGCCCTTGTCACCCAACAACACCTTGGCTCTGATAGCTGAACTAGAAAGGCTGTTTGGCCAGCTAGTATACATGGCGGGACACAATGTGTCCATGCCACATAATGAAATAGTCACTGATCCATGGGTGTAAGCTGATAGGGACCAGCGAGGTTCGTTGGCATTGGTGCTCTGAGCAGGTCCATGAGCTTCAGATATGCCGGTTTCTTCTGTAAAGTGGTGGCCACAGGCAGCTCCATTATTCCTTCTCAGACAGTCTCTCTGTGCCCAAGTGCACCTTCCAAGTCCCCAGATGTGCCTTTGACAAAACATGGGGGGGGGGGGCGTTCCTCCACTGGTGGTATCTCATCCCACCCTCATGCTCCAGCTCACCTCCATTACGTTATCCTTCAGGGGACCTACTTAGTGTTTTAGTCCTCCATCCCCATGATGTTCAGGACCCCCAAACATCCTGTGGCCTCCAAAACTCCAAGGAAGGGTAATCCCCACCCCAACCCGACCATACCATTCCAATTCCAATTCCTGAGTAGAGACCATGTTTTTTTGTTGTTGTTGTTTTTGGTTTTGGGTTTTTTTTTTCTTTTTCTTTTTTGGGTTTTCAAGACAGGGTCTCTCTGTGTAGCTTTGCACCTTTCCTGGAACTCACTCGGTAGCCCAGGCTGGCCTCGAACTCACAGAGATCGGCCTGGCTCTGCCTCCTGAGTGCTGGGATTAAAGGCATGTGCCACCACCGCCCGGCAAGTAGAGACCATGTTAAGGAAACATTTACTGAGTGCCTGCTGTATACAAAGATCTGATGGAATGTTGCAGAATGTCCTAAGAAAATGTGGCCTCCAATTTTGCATGCCAATTTTTGGTTGTCAAAGCTCAGAAAGTGCTCTAACTTCTCTGTATCTCAGTTTCTGCTTCCTGTGCTTGGAATAACAATATCTCAAGAGTGGAAAAAGGCGCCTGATCCAGGCTCCTCGGTTAATGGGGGAGCACCTGAGGCCAATGAGTCCCAGTGTTCCTACGGGCTCCCACACAGGTCTCCTTGCTGGCAGCCAGGTAGAGCATGAGATCCACCTCCAGGCATGGGACAAGTCAGCCTCCGTGTCTAGACCTGAGCAGGCCACCAGATGACTACATCTTTGCTCAAATCGTCACAGGGGGCCATATGTCCACTGGGGAGTCTACTAGTCATATGCTCACTCAGGGGGTACCAGTGCCTATGATGAGCAGAGGAGGTAACTATGTGGGCCAAGGAAAGAAGAGGGTCTGTCCCTATCACCCTTGCCCTGGCTTACCTGCTATCATCTTTTCTGTCCTATGGGTGGTAAAATACGATTCTCTTGGCCAACCAGCAAAGGCAAGAGCAGGTGTCCAGCAGTTGCTGGGCTCCAGGCCTCTTAACCACAACAGAACCCACACCCAGGATGCTGCACAAGACACAATAGGGAAGAAGCTCTAGGGACTCCCTTGGCAGATAGATATTCAGGGAGGGACCAGACCCAGGATCGTGCAGGATCTGTAGTGAATTGGTAGAAGAATTGAGGGCTTCTGGACTCCTGTGGAGGGGAAATCTGGAAGGACTTGGCCTTTGTAGGGAAAATAAGGCATCTTAGGGAACTTCTGGGGGTAAACAGAGGTTATTAAGACTATCTGAAGAAGCCGGGTGTGGTGCGCACTCCTTTAATCCCAGCACTAAGGAGACAGAAGCAGGCAGATCTCTAAATTTGGGGCCAGCCTGGTCTACAGAGCTAATTCTGGGACAGCCAAGGCTACACAAAGAAACCCTGTCTCAAGAAAAGAGAGAGAGAGAGAGAGAGAGAGAGAGAGAGAGAGAGAGAGAGAGAACAAACCCAAAGCAAAGCAAAACAAACAACAACAACAACAACCATCTGAAGGATAAATCAGGGATTCTCAGACCTGGTGGAAGTAGGTAGGCCTTGTTTTCTGGGAATATCTGAGAGAAGCAGGCACCACCCACCACCACCACCCCCGCAAGCAGAATCTGACATCTCTAGCTACTAAGGTATAGAGAGGGAGCTCTAGAAATAATTCATTGAATGTAAAGTTATCCAAGGTTTTTTTTTGAGACATCTCATACAGCCCAGGCTGGCCTAAAACTTACCTATAGTTGAGGAAGGCCTCAACTTTTGACTCTTCTGCCTCTGCCTCCAGAGCGCCGACATTACAAGCTGGTACCAGTACACACCTTTTATCCGGTCCTGGGACTAAACTCCTATTATCATGCATGCACTTTCTAGAGCAAGTGACCAATCCAACCCACCAGCTTCTAGATCTACTGGTTGCTGCGTTCAGGCCATCAGAGGTTTAGGACCTGGTATGCTGTTAGATGGCACATTGCACCCAAGCCTCTGGTAAGTACAGTGACAGGGATCGGAGCCTCTCCTGGGTCTGGATCAGAGTACAGGGGCATTCTGCAGATGAGTCAAGAGTATGTGATTCGGGAAAGAAAGCTTAGGAGGGAGTTTTGAAGTGGAGAGACCTTGGGGTTATCCTAGTGTGTTCCACATATTCCTTAGGGTTTCTGTGAGAGGGAATCCTCAGAACGTTTGTTGAGCCCAGTGCTCAGACCTGTGATTCTAGCACTCAAAACAGGCTGATGGCCGCTAGTTCCAAGGCAGCCTGGGTTACAGTGAAACCCTGTCTCATAAATAGGAGGAGGGGGAGAGAAGCAGGAAGAAGGAGGAGGGGGAATTCATTATGGGTGCTGAGCTGGATGGTAATTCAAGCTAGTGGGGATTCATAGTGTGCTGCCATATTCCTGTAATCTCAGCACTTGGGAGGGTGAGTCAGGAGGTTCCTGAGTTCAAGACCAGCCTGAGCTAGAGCTAGATAGTGAAAAGCTGTCTTTTTTTTTCTTTTTTTTCTTTTTTTTTCTTTTTTCTTTTCTTTTTTTTTTTTAGCTGAGGATCGAACCCAGGGCGCTCTACCACTGAGCTAAATCCCCAACCCTGAAAAACTGTCTTAAAAGAAAAAAGAAAGTGGAGCTGCAACATGGCTCAACTGGTAAAGGCACTTGCTGTCAAGCCCAAAAATCTGAGTTCAATTCCAGGGGCCCACATGGTGGAAGAAGGGGAAAAAACATATAATGTGGCATACACCCATACAGATACACAAACACTAGATAGATAGATAGATAGATAGATAGATAGATAGATGAAATGTAAAAACAACAAAACAAGAACAAAAACAGGGTGAGGTGCTTCAAATGTCATTTCTGCGAGGCAGAGCCTGGAAAGTGGTCGGCTTTGACCGCATTGGGAGCAGAGCTTGAAAGATGAGAAATGGGGTGACCCTAGAGGGCTGGCCTAGATGTTCAGGAGCCAAATCTTGGAGGAACAACCTCTGGAGTTGTCCTTGAGGCGTTATTTGAGGCAGGCAGTCTGGGTATTATTAGGGGAGGTAGGAAAGTCTGGAGGATTAGTCAAATAGCTTGACCAGGATTATTTGTTAAGAAGACGGAGCAGCCAGGAACTGTGGCTCACAGCTGTAACCCTAGCCCTTGGGAGGCTCGGGCAGGAAGATCAGTACAATTTCCATGGCAGTCTAAGTTACATAATGAGTTCCAGGTGAGACGCTGTCTCAAAAACAGAGAAAGAAAAACAAGAGTAAAAAAGCAAAGAAGAGGAGAAGGAGGAGCTTTGAGGATTATCTAGCCTCAGTGATGAAAGAGTTAACTAGTGTAGGAGAGCTGGATGTTAGCAAATAAACATATAATAATAATAATAATAATAATAATAATAATAATAATAGGAAGAGGAGGAAAAAGAAGAAAAGGAGAGAGATAGGGAGATAAGGAGAGAGAGAGAGAGAAGGGAAAAAGAAAAAGGCTGAGAGCAAAATGTTCATTTGATGGTGGGACCTCCTAAAAGGCTTCCTTGGTCTCTTTTGCCACTATAAACGTCATCAGGCTGGACTCTGAAGGACATTATATCATGGATAATGACCTATCTATCCCAAGACTGTCTGCCTCTCTGGCAGAGGTTCTGGGATGGTAAATACTAATAGCCCTAAGGCATGCAAACCTTCATTGTGTTTGGGAGCTGTTCTCTAACAGTTTCTGGGGCCAGAGGAGGATGGTAGAAGAGGATGGGAGTGGAAGGAGGGGCCTGGACCTGGCCAGCCTGGAGATCCAGCACAAGCCCTGAGTTCACAAGAATCAGATAGCCAGGTATGGTGATGCAAGCCTGTAACCCTAGCACTCAGGAGCTGAGCCAGAAGAATTACCAAAAGTCAAAGGCCAGCCTTGACTACAAAGGGAATCTGTGTCAGAAAACAAAAAGCAAAAAATAAACAAGGAAAAAACTCTCAATATTAACAGCTATGTAAGCTATTGACTGATAGGTAGATAGGAACCCTTAGAGTCTCTCTAGTGTTTAATATTTTACTTGTTTTTTGTGTGTAACTGTTTTGCCTGCCTTTATGTATATGCACCATGTGAGTACCTGGTGCCCTTGTAAGTCAGAAGACATTGAATCCCCTAGAACCAGAATATAGATGATTATAAGCCACCGTGTGGGTGCTGAGAACAGAAATTGGGTCCCCTGAAAAAGCAACAAACATTCTTTAACTGAGCCACCTCTCCAGCCCCATCTTTAGTGGGGGTTTTTTGTTGTTTGGTTGGTTGGTTGGTTTGGTTTTTTGAGACAGGGTTTTTCTGTGTAGCTTTGCACCTTTCCTGGAACTCACTTTGGAGACCAGGCTGGCCTCAAACTCACAGAGATCCACCTGCCTCTGCCTCTCAAGTGTTGGGATTACAGGAGTGTGCCACCACCACCCGGCTAGACTTTTTTAATTTAATTAATGAATAAACTTGGTGTGTGCTTGTATGGGTGTGCTCATGTTATGGATTACCTGTGGAGCTCAGAGATAACTTTTAGGAGTCAGTTCAGTCCTTGTGTCACGTCCGTTCCAGGGATCAAACTCAGTTGGTCAGGCTTGGCGACATGTAACTGAATCCATCTTTCTGAACCTATCACTAATATTTTTTAAAGATATATTAATTTATTATGTATACCGTGTTCTGCTGTGTTCTGCCTCATGCCAGAAGAGGGCACCAGATTTCATTATAGATGTGGTTGCTGGGAATTGAACTCAGGACCTCTGGAAGAGCAGCCAATGCTCTTAACCACTGAGCCGTCTCTTCACCTCCCAATATTTTTTTAATACCTTTAATTCCAGCACTCAGGAGAAAGAGGCAGGCAGATCACTGTGAGTTCAAGGCCAGCCTGGTCTACAGAGTGAGTTCCAGGACAGACACCAAAACTATACAGAGAAACCTTGTCTCAAAACCCCCACCCCCCCAAAAAAAAATCTTCATTTTAATCTGACCCAGTCTTTTAGATTAGATCATCTCAATTTCTTTATGTTATTTTCTCTATCTGACCACAGTGAGGCCTTGATATGTTTCTTCTGCACTCCTGAAAACATATTTTAATATTACTGAATGTCTAGGTCAGTGTTATATTGCTATGAAGAGACACCATGACCACAGCAACTCCTAATAAAGGAAAGCGTGTAATTAGGACTGGCTTACAGTTCAGAGGTTTAGTCCATGGTCATCATGGCAGGAAGCATGGCGGCGTGCAGGCAGACATGGTGCTGGAAAAGGAGCTGAGAGTTCTGCATCCAGATAGGAAGGCAGCAGGAAGAGAGCCACTGGGACTGACTTAATCATTTGAAACCCACCCCCAGTGACACACTTCCTCCAACAAGTGTTATGCCAAAAACACCCCCAGAGAGACCACCAAAGACCAAGGATGTCCAGAATGCAAAAGCAAGGTTTATTTCCATTACAAGTCACGCGACAGGGAACTCATCTCAAGCACTCACTCGGCTTAGCGCAGCGAGGCAGGGAGGAGTTGCTTTTTCTTTGTGAGGCTGGCTTTTTAAAGGCGAAAACCAAGAGTCCCTCCAGTTTGTGGGGGAGTTAGTATGGGTACAATTCAAATTGGATAAATCTTCCTGGGCCTCCATGTTATCTTATTTTGGTTTGTCTGTTTGCTCTGTTAAAACTTTTACAGCCGGTCTCTGGAGTTGAGAAGAGCCATCTCCGGTGTTGGGACATCCCATGGTTAATCAATCACCACCAAATGGCCTGGCTTTTGTCCGGCATTTGGGGCACTCTTTTGTTAATTAGCTGCTATCAGATGGCTGTTCTTTTAAGTTCCTGGGGCTGGCGGCATCATTTCTGGGAGCTTGAAACTGGCCTGGGTCTATCTATATTAAGATATCTTTGTCTAAGCCTCCTTCTTCATCTTAGAGAATAGACACAAGTACACACCTACTCCAACAAGGACCTATTGCCTAATCCCTCTCTAGTAGTGCCATTCCCTGATGACTAAGCATTCAAAAATATGAGCTACCACCTTGAATGATTAATTTAAATAAAAACATTAAAATTTTTCTGTGTAAAAAAAAAGGTGATTATGAGCCAGGCATGGTGACACATGTCTTTAATCCCAGCACTCGGGAGGCAGAGGCAGACTGATCTCTGTGAATTTGAGGCCAGCCTGGTCTACATAGTGAGTTCCAGGGCAGTATTTTTTTTTTTTTTTTGGTTTTTCGAGACATGGTTTCTGTGTAGCTTTGGAGCCTGTCCTGGATCTCACTTTGTAGATCAGGCTGGACTCGAACTCACAGAGATTCGCCTGGCTCTGCCTCCTGAGTGCTGGGATTAAAGGCGTGCGCCACCACCGCATAGCCAGGGCAGTCTTACTACATAGAAAGAACTTGTCTCAAAAAAAAAAAACCAAAACACAGAGGCAGGCGGATCTCTGTGAGTTTGAGGCCAGCCTGGTCTCCAAAGCAAGTTCCTGGAAAGGTGCAAAGCTGCACAGAGAAACCCTGTCTCGAAAAACAAAAACAAAAACAAAAAAATTGATTTTTTTTTAGGAGTAAAATCAAAGCAAGACCTTTTTAGTAAGGTTGATTTATTTAATTTTGGATTTAGTTGTTATATAATTGTACATGCTTGGAGAATGCAGTCTTCAGGTGTGTTTGCAAGGTTAGACAGATAAGTAAAGCTAATTAGCAACCAAAAAAAAATGTTCAGGATTCAGGCCTGGTGATGCATACCTATAATCTCAGTATTTGGGAGGTGGAGGCAGGAGAATTGGGAGTTCAAGGCAAGCCTCAGCTATATAATGAGTTCAAGGTCAGCCTTGGCTAAATGAGACCCATTGCAAAAAAAATTAATCCAGAAAAAAAGTAATAAGACATATTAACATCATCATGGCTCTGATCCATGATCAGAAGGGCATATCATCTCTGAAATTCTTTTTTAATTTTATTTTATATATATGAATGGTATGCATGTGCACCATGCATGTGTCTGGTGCCTGTGGAGGTCAGAAGAGGACAATGGATTTCCTTGAACTAAAGTTAGCATGGTTGTGAGCTGCTATTGGATGCTGGGAATTGAACCTAGGTCCTCCGCAAGAGAAATAGGTGCTCTTAACTGCTGGCCATCTCTGAAATTCTTGTCTCAAACTCATAATCTCAGTCTAATAATCTCAGTCTAATTATGAAAAGCTATCATACCAACCCATATTGACATTATGTTCTTCAAAATAATTGAGTTGTACTTTTCAAAAATTGGTAAGACAAAGGCTATCACAGGTTGCAGAAGACAAAGGAGGCATACAATTATATTGCAGTGTATGAGATAGTAGACTAGATCCTGGAAGGAAAAAAGGACAATAGTTTAATTAACAGAACTGCACCCAGGGCTAGAGGTGTGGCTCAGTGATTAAAAAGAAATACTTAATCTCAGGTTTTTGATCATTTATAATACTGTTACAGAAAACATCCTAGGTTATTTAGATCAAAAATGTATGGGAGCTGGGTGTGATGGCACATTCTTTTGTTGTTGTTGTTGCTGTTTTTCGAGACAGGTTTTCTCTGTGTAGCTTTTCACCTTTAGTGGATCTCGCTCTATAGACCAGGTGATGGCACATTCCTTTAATCCCTGTACTTAGGAGGCAGAAGCAGGCAAATGTCTGTGAGTTCCAGGCCACTCGGAGCTTATAATGAGACCCTATCTAAAAAGAGGGAGGGAGGAATTTCAAAAAACAGATATTCTGAAACCTCCTCCCCCACCCCAGCCACCGTCTATTGTTAAGGCTGGACTTGCAACAACAGTACGGCTCTCACCAAGAAGAAAGAAAGAGAGAGAGAGAGAGAGGAAGGGAGGGAGGGAGGGAGGGAGGGAGGGAGGGAGGAAGGAAGGAAGGAAGGAAGGAAGGAAGGAAGGAAGGAAAGAATGAGGGAGGGAGGTAGGGCACCCAGGCAAAGAGGCTCCAGCCCAGAAGATCCCTGTCCTTTATGTCAAAGACCAGAAGACATTGCCTCATCCAAAAGCTAAAAAGGGTCAGAAAATTGCAACATAGAAAACATGTGCTCCAGGGCTGGAAGGATGGTGCCGGGGATAAGAGCACTGGCTCCTCCTCCAGAGGGCCCACTTTCAATTTCCAGCATCCACACAGCATCTCACATAGAGTTTGCCTCAGACCTGTGACAATTCCTCCTCCTTTGTAACTCCAGTTCCAAGAAATCCGACACCTTCACACAGGCATACATGCAGGCAGAACACCAACGCATATAAAATAAAAATAAATAAGCCGGGCGTGGTGACGCATGCTTTTAATCCCAGCACTCGGGGAGGCAGAGGCAGGTAGATCTCTATGTTTGAGTTCTAGGACAGCCAGAGCTACACAGAAACCTGTCTCAAAAAAAACCAAAACCAAATAAATAAACAAATAAGTCAAAAAGGAAGAAAGGAAAGCATGTGCTTCAAAGACATTTGACATGAAAGTATAAGAAGCTGGGAAAAGAAAACAAAAACAAAAGAGAAAGAGAAAAGAAATTAAAGTAAAACAGTCCAATGGTACAGTGCTTGCCGAGGCGAGGCCCCAAGTTTAAGTAAATTACCAGCACTACACACTGAACCACTTCCCTGGCACAGTCCTGTTTTTTCTCCTTATGACACTTCCTACATCAGTAATGCACAAGAAGGTACACACTTTAGATGCACATTATGTACTTGTGAAACACAAGATTTATTTATTTGTTTGTTTGTTTATTTTTGTTTTTTTTTTGTTTTTTTTGTTTTTTTTGTTTTTTTTTTTTTTTTGAGACAGGTTTCTCTGTGTAGCTTTGCGCCTTTCCTGGATCTCGCTCTGTAGACCAGGCTGGCCTCGAACTCCTAGAGATCAGCCTGCCTCTGCCCCCCCCCCCCCCCCACCCCGAGTGCTGGGATTAAAGGGGTGTGCCACCACCGCCCGGCTTATTTATTTTGTGAATATAAGCATTTTGCCTGCATTTGTGTATTGCGTCACGTGCGTGCAAGGTGCCTGCGGAGTTCGAAGAGGGTATTGGATGCCCTAGAACTACATTACAGTTGAGAACCTAAGAAGAACCGGATCACTCTTCTACCACGGTTATATCACTGAGAACTACATTTCCCAGAATGCTTGGCGCGGCGCGTTCCTACGACGTCAAAAAGCGCGATCTTTTTTCCCACGGCTTCAAGACCTGTCTCTGAGGCGTTACTTTGTGGGATAGGTTGTTCTTTTGCTCCTCGCCCAGCCCCTAGCGAATTGAGCTTAAATAAAACTTCCCAGCAAGCAGCGCGCTAGCCTGGGAATCGGGACAAGATGGCGGACCCAGAAAGTGTACGGCCGGCTGCCGCTTCACCGGCCCCGATTTCTTTCGGTTTCACTCGCACGTCTGCCCGGAGGCGACTGGCAGACACCAGAGACGGAGAAGGACGGGCCTCGGAGGAGAAAGATTTCTTGACGACCGTGGAAGGGAGGGAGCTGCACAGGTAAAACGCCGGGTCTTTCACGTTTTGGAAATCAGTGCGGTGGGCATAAGCAGGGCAGAATATGAGTTGTTTGTCTTGGTGACAGGGGCTTGGAAAGCCTCAAAAACAGCTTCAAGAAATTTATGGAGATATCCAGGAGTGGTGGCAAACTCCTCTAATGTCAACACCTGGGAAGCTGGCCCAAGAGGATCAGGAGTGGAACGCTAGCCTGGGCTATATGAGAGCCTATAGTAAAAAAAAAAAAAATAAACAGAAAGAAAAATAATAAATTGTTATTAAGTTTAATAATTTAAGGGAAAGAAGAGGAGATTTGTTAGAGAGGTGGGTAAAATGGGGCCTGATGACCAGAGGTATATATTCCTCAGAGAAAAAGTCGTTGGGACTTGAGGACGTGCGTGTTTGGAGAAAGGGAAAGAAAGGAGAATGACAGGACTCTTCGTGTCTCAGCTGAAATATGGGAGCTTCTCCGATTTGGAGAACGAGGCCAATTCAGGTTTGGGGAGGCCATCAGCAGCATAATTAAGAAACTGATCTGAAAGGCCTAAGGAAGGGACTTCTGGAAGACAGCTGTGCAAACCCAGTTTGCCAGCCTGGAACTGTGGAGAATCTCCACCAAAGATGATGATGTTGTAGGTCATTGTAGTTGAGAGCCTAGGAGTGATTCCTACAAGACACATTTAAAGCTGGGGGACATGCGGAGAGATGATACATGTTTGTAATTCCAGCACTAGGAGGTTGTACCAGGAAGACTGAGTTTATAAGACCAGCCTAGGCTATGCAGTGAGATACGGTTTCAAAAAGAAATGGGGGAACCTATGAAAAAGAACCTATGGAACATGATCCATAGGGCTGGGTGTTGATATTTCTACTTTCTAATACTTCTGCTTTCCCAACCTTTTTTCTCTTTACCCACATCAGTGTGAATCCTCCAGAAGCTCCCAAGGAACTGGTCATCCCATTGATCCAGAATGGGTCTCGAAGGCAACCACTGCCCAAGAGCTCCAAGCCATCCTCAGAAACTAGGAGTGTGTTGACGTCAGATGGTGTGCTTTCCCTGGCTGTGAAGGAGCTCATTGAGGGTAAGTGAAAGCTCCCCTTTGCTCTGCCCCAGCGCAGATAGAAGGGGAGGAAGTTGGGAGGAAAGCGTATGGCCTCCTTGATCCCTCCCATTCTTTCTTAGAATCCAAGAAGTCTCTGGAGGAGAGGGAGAATGCAGGTGTTGACCCCACGCTCACTATCCCCATGATCCAGAAAGGATGCAGTCCCAGTGAGGAAGGACCAGACAGCGAACCTCAGGCCGAGACGGTGAGCTGCCCTTTGCCTGCCTCCTGCATCATTCCCTCTATGCTGTCTACTTAGCCTCCTTGCACATAGTGGGGAAAGTGTGTCTGTGTGTCCCAAAGCTTTGCCGATTAGCCTTTCTTCCTTCCATCCTTATTAGAGGCTTTAACAAATAGATAGCAGGATGTAAAAAAAAGTACTTCAATCCTGGGATTAGCTGAGTGAGGTGGACAGCAAAGTGGATGGGAAATACAAATGCCATACGGGTACACACTCTTTGGAACCACGTTTGTTTGTTTCCGCTTTTCTTCTTCCTTTCTTTGTTCTTTTTTAACCTGTAGTGCTTGAAGAACATTAAGGAAACCAGTGTGACTGGATTGGGATGAATGAGGGGTCAGGCAGTAGATGAAGGCAGAGGGGGCCTTCTGAGCCACAGAGGGGACTTGCTCTTTTACTGTGAGTGGAAGGAGAGCTACGGGAAAATTCTGAGCAGACAAGGGTTGTAACAGGACCCCCTCTGGCTGCCATGACCAAATATGACTAATAGTGACGGGAGCAAGGAAGCAAGTAGCCTAGTGCAGGAGAGAGGTGCTGAGGACACTCGGAGGAGTGGCAGGGGTGAAGCCTGGGGGGTTAGGGTCTGGTGAGAGAAGAAAGGTAAGCTTGTCTACTCTTAATGGCAGCAACAGCCCAAGAATCAGCACGCTTGTGGGAAATCAGCTTGCGGTGTGTGAACTAGCTGTAAAGGGGTAAAGAAATGACAGCAGGAGAAGTGGAAATAATGACGTTTGGAGCGGAGCTCTTTAGCTTGAGATACATCCTTCTTTAACTGAACTATTCTCATCCGTCTTCAGATGTGCTTTGGGCTTCTTCTTTTTGAGACAGTTTTATGTAGTTCAAGCTGGCCTTTAATTCATTCTGTGACCTTGAACTTCGAGTTTTTGTGCTTTCACCTCTATCAGGCTATGTTCTCCCCACCCTCACCGTTTTGTTTTGTTGTGTTTTTGAGACCGGATCTCACTCTGTTTCTATGGTAACTGTGAGCTGCCACGTGAGTGCTGGGAACTGAACCTTTGGAAGAACAGCCATTGCTCTTAACCCCTGAGCCAGCTCCCTTGTTTTGTTTTTTGAGGCAGGGTCTCACTGTGGAGCTCTGGCTGGCCCTGAGCTCACAGAGATATGCTCTTCCCTCCTCCCCCGTGGCATGTGCCCAGGGCTCTTTATGTTTACAACTGAGCCTGTTCGGAGCACTCTTGTCATAGCCTCATACCTTCTTCTGTCATCTATCTTTGACACTCCTCTCCTTTGCACTCCCTCAGCCAAGTCTTTGTTTTTGGTTTTGAGATGGGGTCTCACCATGCTGCCCAGGCTGCTTTCAAATTCTTGGCTTTAAGCCACACTCCTTCCTCATCTCATACACAGGATACTGGACAGTGCCAGTGTGCATAGTACCACTTTATTTATTTATTTTCCTTTATAAAATGTATCACCAGCTGATGTATCATGTTTTCAGAATTTGATTTAGTGTATGCCTTGACAACTAGAACATAAGCCCTAACAAGTTTTCCATTTTATTAGCTCCTTATCCTCAGCACCTAAAATAGCACTTTCTACAGAATAGGTCCTTTAAACAAATTTTAAGGTATATTTATTTTTAGTTCATGTGTATGTCTTTTTCCTACATGTGTAAATGTGCACCCTGGCTCATACCCTCTGAGCTTTCTCTCCAGCCTCTATAATAGGCTCTTTATAAATACTTGTTGAGCTAGGTGTGGTAGTACATATCTTTAATCCCACCACTTAGGAGGCAGAAGCAAGCTAATCTCTGTGAGTTAGACGTCTGCTTGACATAGAGAGTTCCAGGATAGCCAGAGCTACATAGTGAGATCCTGTCTCAAACAAACAAACAAAATTGGGGGATAAGGGTACTAGAGCAATGGCCCAGAAGTTAAGAGCACCTGTTGCTCTTGTAGAGACCCTGGGTTGAAGTCCCATTACCCACATGGCACATATCCATCCATACCTCCAATTCCAGGGCATCCAATGTTTCTTCTGCCCTCCACTGAAACCAGGCACAGACATGATGTTCAAGGGCCAGGAGTGTAGGAAGTCACCTCACGAGGAGTGACAGCAAATACTGCAAACAGGGCACATTGCAAGCAAAGCCTGACTCCCTTCTCCTGCCTGACAAATAGGTGCCGAAGGAAGCTGACTATGAGGCAGTCCCTGTGGAGGCCTATGGGCTGGCCATGTTGCGAGGCATGGGATGGAAACCTGGCAAGGGCATCGGCAACACTTTCAGTCAGTGAGTTCAGTGGGGAATGCGGGGTGGACCCTGGGTATAAACAAGAGTCCTGTGGTTATGGTTAATCTAGAGCCATCCAGGTGCTGAGGGAGAAGATTGTCACCCCCACCAGTTCAGTAGTCGCCTGCTACTGTTTCCAACTCTGGCTTGCTCAGATTTGCCTTCAAAACAGTAAGAAGGCCCGCTTACGGAAAGTTTCTTGTTTGTGGATGAGTTTGCTCATCGGAAAAATGCAGGTGCTCGTGCTGACTCCATAGGTTGTTGCAGCACACATGGTAGGGTTTAGTCCCTAGTAAGCAGAGACTAACCATGTTTGTACTCTTCCTTCAGACTCAGAATCCCTTTGTTGGGCTGCTGTGTAGCTAGGCTCTGAGTTCCATCCCTGGGACTAAAAAACAAAATCCCTTTGCCGTTGTAAATCCCAAAGATTTCCTAAGTCATAGGAATATGGTAGCCAAATATGACTATAATTGGTATTGAGCATTCTGAACTGTTCCCCTTGCTCGGTATGCGTATCATATGATTTCTTCTGTAGAGAGATTACTATATTTGTTTATGCCAACCTAACTTGGCACTTGTAGATAGGATGTAATAGATAGTATATGCAACAAGTTAATTCAGTTGAATCAAATGAAATTGCTGTTTTGGGAGGCTTAAAGTGTAACTCAGTGGTAGAGTATGCTTATCGTGCTTGAGGCCTTGCATTTGACCCCTAACATCAGAAAAGTTGGCACTTTTATAGCTCAGAAAGTTCTAATGTGATATCAGAAAGGGTAATCTAAATCTAAATGTGGGGCTGATAAGATAGCCAGGCAGATAAAGGCCTTTGTCTGTAAACCTGATGACCTCAGAACTCACATGGTTGAAAGAGTATGGATTCCTACAAGTTGTCCTCTGATTTAATGTGTGTGTCATGGTGCACAAGCATACACAAATAAATAAAGTAAATAAAACTAAGTATTTCTGGGGTGTGTTTATTATATCCTGGCAGGAAAGTATTGAAGACTTATACTCCCACAAGCCTGTGTTCTTCTCTGCAGAGTAGTGAAGCCCCGAGTCAACTCTCTCAGGCCCAAAGGCTTAGGGCTGGGTGCCAACCTGATGGAGGCCCAGGCCTTGACCTCCACTGGCTCTCACCACCCACCAAGACCAGATGGGGATCGAAAGAAAGATAAGGAAGGCCAGCCTCAAGGGTTGATGCCTGGAGGAGCTGTGGTGGTCCTTTCTGGCCCTTACCGGGGCCTCTATGGGAAGGTAAGAAAGCATCATACCCCTGAAGCCATGGCAGGTAGCAGGGAAGATTCATTTGAGGGCCAGAGTGAGGAATTATAGATAGAAAGGCTGTCAGTGAAGCCAGGTGTCATGGTACATGACTGTAATCCCAACACTCTAGAAACAGTCAGGGAGATCACAAATTCAAGACCTTCCTGGGTTACATGGGAAGTCCAAAAACAACCTAGTAAACTTTCTAAAGTAAATAAAAAATTTTAAAGGGATAGCGATCTGCATCAGTAGTAGGAGGCACCTAACAGGAAAAAATAAAACCATGAGAAAGAAGCAGGCCATAGTGGAATCTACCTATAATATTAGCACTTAAGAGACTGAGGCAGAAGAATTTCCAAGAGTTCGAGGCCAGCCTAGGATGCATAACAAGAAGCTACACCATAAAGTCTCCCCAACATGACTGCCCAGTGTTAGCTGAACAAGGCTGACACAGATGGGCATGCCAGACTGGAAGGAGAGAAACCCGTGAGGCCTCAGCCCCGCACAAAGAACTGTAGACAACTGAGGAACACTGGAATAGGAGAGGAGGCCTTCTCCGATTGGTTGTTTGATGCCAAACAGTCAGCCCTGAAAACACATACAGGTAGCATTATATGGCCTGAACAGGTTCTATTTAGGGATATGTAGTATATACAAATACATATATTCATGCAGTAACAGTTGGTTAAAAAAAAAAAAAGAGACCGTTAATTTCAAAGAGTGGGGAGGGATATATGTGAGGGCTTGGAGGGAGGAAAGGGAAGGGAGAAATGTTGTCATTAAAATACAATCTCAGAAATAAAAACTGTTTACTTAAATGAAAGGGGGAAGAAAGACAAGGGACAGGCATGGTGACATATTTGGGAGATTGAGGCAGGAGGATTACTGAAGATTCAGGGCTATCCTGAGCTATGTAGTGAGTTCAAAGCCAGCCTTTTGGTATGTAGCAAAACCTTGTGTCAAAAAAAAAAAAAAAAAAAAACGGGAGAAGGAGCTGGGGAGATGGCTCAGTGCACTAAGTGCTTATTACACAAGTTTGACTGGAGTTCAGACTGCCCCCCCTGGAACCCACGTAAAAGCCAGGAAAGTGTGGCCGCTGCAGGTAATCCCAGCCTTCAGGAAGAGCTGGAATCTGCAGAGCAACCTGACGGAGGAAGACACCTGATGAGAGCCTCCACACACACGGATTTACATTCATAGACAGCAAAATGGGTTGCTTTAAATGAGCTCTGCTAGTGTTATTTAAAAAGAGATTTTTCTGGTTTATTTTCCACCAGTCTGTTCTGACATGCTTCTAATACTATCAGAATCCCCTAGCAAGCCAGTGCTCATACTCTGTAGGACTTCCCACCTTCTGGGCCCACTTCAGTAGTATTACCACTGGCAATATGGACATGGTTTGGCCAACGTAGCATAGCATTGTATTTCAGATTGCCTCAAAGCTGGCAGTTGTTGGTGAGGGTAACCAATGTTGCTTTGTCCTGTCTGACCGTCTTTAGAGTCTACTTGTATCCCAGCATCTACTTTTCACTTTTTATAACAAACTAGAGCAAGAGTTGATTGACTCCAGAGACCTTTCTGTCTTTGTGGCCACCATTTTCCTATCTTATGTTCAGGACAGCCCCCAGCCAAGAGCAGCCACCAAAATGGCCAGGGAGTGAGAAAGGAAGGAACCCCCACCATGCAAAGCTCTTCGTGGAACTGTTTTTTTTTTTTCTTTCTTTCTTTTTTAAACCATGTATTTTTTTATTTTTCTTATTTATTTATTTATTTTTTCGAGGCAGGGTTTTTCTGTGTAGCTTTGCGCCTTTCCTGGATCTCGTGCTGTAGACCAGGCTGGCCTCGAACTCACAGAGATCCACCTGCCTCTGCCTCCCGAGTGCTGGGATTACAGGCATGCGCCGCCACCACCCAGTGGCACTATTTCTTAAATTATGTGTATGTCTAGCCAGGCATGGTAGTATATGCCTTTAATTCCAACACTCAGGAGGCAGAGGCTGTCAGATCTCTATGAATTTGAGGCCAGCCTGGTCGACATGGTGAGTTCCAGGCCAGTCAAGATTGCACAGTGACACCTGTCTCAAAACAACAACAACAAAAATAAGTGTATGTGTGTAGGTATGTGTAGGTGAGTTCCTCCTACAGCTGGATTAACAAGTGGTTGTGAGCCACCCAGCGTGGATGCTGGGAACTGAGCTCATGTCCTCTGCAGGAGTAATACCTGTCTTAACTGCTGAACTATCTCTCCAGCCCTGTAAGTCCTGGTCTTGCAGGCCTGCCTGGCCCACTGCTTCAGTAGGTACTCCAGAACAATTTATTGGGCCTTTTTGAGCCTCGTTTCTCAACCAGAATGGAGAAATTGGCATATCCCACAGTGTCCATGAAACTTAAGTGTTTGCAGGATGTCTGGAGAAAGCATGGTGGCTTATGCATGCAAACCCAGTACCTCACAAACTGAAACAGGAGATTTGCTGCAAGTTTGTTGGGCTATATGACAAGTACTAGTCTAGCCTGGAACCTGTCTTAAGAAAAGTGAGAGATAGGGAGATGTCTCAGTGTGTAAAGTGACTGACTAGCACAAAAGCGTGAGGACATGAGTTTGGATCCCCGGCACCCACATAAAAGCTAGGCACACATGCATCTATAACCCAAAGCTGGGGAGTAGAGACTCTAAGATCTCTAAAGCTCATTGGCCGGCCGGCCTAGCTGAGTCAGTGAGCAACAGGGTCACTGTCTCAAAAAAAAAAAAAAAAATAGTTGTGGGGTTGGAGAGATGACTCAGCCATTAAGAGCACTTGCTGTTCTTTAGAGGACCTGTATTCAATTCCCAGCACCCACATAGCAGCTCACAGGAGATCCAGCACCCTATTTTGGGCTCAGCAGACCCCAGGCACACACATGACAGGATGTACAGACACATGCATGCAGGCAAAATACGCACACATGAACTAAAAATTTCAAAAAAGTAAGGTTGTTTTCACCTTTAATCCCAGCACTTAGAAGGCAAAGGCAAACAGATCTCTGCAACTTTGAAGCCAGCCTGGTAATATAGTAAGTCCCAGGCTAGCCAAGGATAGCTACATAGGCTCAAGAAAAAAGAAGGAAAAAACATAAGGTGATGAGCATTCAAGGAAGACACCTGATGTGGATGTCTGTCCTCCACACACATGTGCACACAGCACACAAACACTAGGTACCTGTGTGTACACCACATATACGCACATGTAGACCAGGTTGGCCTTGAACTCACAGAGATTCGCCTACCTCTGCCTCCCAAGTGCTGGGATTAAAGGTGTGCACCACCGCCCAGCTTTGTTTTACATTTTGCTAAGGGAGACCCAGGAACATATGCCTGGTCCTAGCCATCAAAAGTCACAGCATACAGTTGGGCATAGTGGTCTACACCTTTAATCCCAGCACTCAGAGACTGGTGGACATGAGTTATAGGCCAGCCAAGGCTACATAGTGAGAGCCTCTATCCAAAAAACGAAACAGACAAAAAGGTCACAACAAGGTAAGAGAGACACAGCTCAAACCTGGATGGAAGAGCTAGACATTTTAGACCTAGCAGCTGTAGTCCATTCACCCCTGCCTTATCCCTACCTCCACCTTAGGTAGAAGGCCTTGATCCTGACAATGTTCGGGCCATGGTTCGTCTGGCAGTAGGCAACCGCATTGTGACTGTTAGTGAGTATTGCCTACGGCCTGTTTCTCAGCAGGAGTTTGATAGCCACGCCTCACAGCCAGGTGAGACTCTTATAGCTGGAAACTTAGGGAAGCATGGGGACAGACAGGTTCTGTCCAGATATGGAGGGAGGAGGAGCAGTTTGGGACTTCCAGTCAGGTCAGGCATGAGAAGGGACAAGAATAGTTCATTCATTTTTTTGTTTGGTGGTGCTGGGAATGGAACTCAGAGCCTTGACAGTGCTAAGTGGGCTCCACCATTGAGCCATATCCTGCCTAGTGTGTTCAGTTTGGCTGAGAAGGGGTTGATCTAATACCCTGTATCTGCATCCTCTCTAAGCAGCAAGAAATGAGTGTGGAAAGCAGTTCCTACCCCCAGGAGGGCCTTGTGTATTTAGAGTGATGGTCCTCTCTGGCTACATAGGAGACTAGGGTTAGGGTGTGTGCAAAGGAGAGGCAAACAGAGCAGTAATGATTGTGGGGGGCAGCTAGAGGTCCCTGCGGTTCTTCTTCCACTCTGTTAGGAACGCTAGGCAGTTGCCTGCTGTGTCTGCTGGGGGCTGAGGGCTCGAGAGCAGCTTCTTGAAGGAGGTAGACAGGATTGGGGCCTTTGGCAGGAGGACAATGGCCCTTGAGAGGAAATGCCAGTGAGACTTTCTCCTTGACGTCCCTATACCCCCTTGAACAGGCCACGTGAGTAAAACTTCCACAGAGCAGCACAGAACAACTGGAACAGCCTTGTCATTGAAAGCCCTCCAGAATCAGGAGGAATCAAGGAGGCGGCAGAAGGAGTCGGAGAGGAAGCGGAAACACCCCTCAGACCGGTAGGAGGAGCCTGGGCAGGAGCCCCGGCCTCTGGGCTTGCAGAAGAAGGCAAGATGTGGGGTGGCTCAGGCAGTCAGGGAAAAGGTGCAAAGCAAGGCAAGGCAGGGCCTAGAAGGAGCTGGGACAGCAGTAAGGGTGGCCCTTAAAGATAGCTTGGCTTTAACATGGCTGGGACCAAACCCTAAGCCAGGAGCTGGCTTTCTCCACAGACAGGACGAAGTGGTGGCAAAGAGTGAGAAGGCAGCCGCTAAGAACAAGCACTGGCTGCACAGGGACTTACGAGTGCGCTTCATTGACAGACTGCACAAGGGGGGCCGCTATTACAACACCAAGGTAGGAACCCCACAACTGGAGTCCCTCCTTACCCAGGGACTGGGTGGGCTCTTAACCTTCTAACATCTTACTTCCTCCTCATTCATCTCTAGATGACCATTGAAGATGTCCTCAGCCCAGACACTTGTGTGTGTCGGACAGATGAAGGCCGAGTTCTAGAAGGTAACTCTGAGCCGCTATACCTGTGATGTTCCCATCCTAGAGGGATGATAAAGAAAGGGTCTATTCCAGGGGCTGGAGAGATGACTCAGTGGTCAAGAGCACTGGCTACTCTTCCAGAGGACCCAGGTTCAATTCTAAGCACCTACGTGGCAGCTCACAACTGTCTGTAACTCCAGTTTCAGATGATCTGATGCCCTCTTCTGACATCAGTGAGCAACAGACATACACATGGTGCCACAGACATACGTGCAAGCAAAACACTCATGCACATAAAATAAATAAATCTAAAAAAAATTTAAGAAAAAAGAAAGAATTCATTCTAGTACTTAGGAGGCTGAAGTAGGATTCCTACAAGTCCAAGTTCAACCTGGACTATAGTGAGTTCTAGGCCAATTTGGGCTGTGGAATAAGATCCTGTTTTAAAAAGAAATCGAGGGCCAGGCAGTGGTGGTACATGCCTTTAATCCCAGCATTTGGGGAGGCAGAAGCACGCAGATCTCTGTGAGTTCGAGGCCAGCCTGGTCTGTAGATCAAGTTCACAGACAGCCAAGGCTACACAGAGAAACCCTATCTGGAGAGGGGAGAAAGAGTAGCTCTAATAAATGTTAGCAAGGGCCCTCCTGACGGGATCTGTGCAGCCTGGCCCTTGCTGTGGGCCTCATTCCTCTCTCTCTTCTTCATCTGCAGGTGTGAAAGAGGGCATGCTGGAGACCCTGATCCCCAAGGGAGAGGGCCACCGTGTGATGGTGGTGCTGGGACCACATGCTGGAAAGGTGAGTCCCCGTGCCTGGAAATGAGTCTGCAGAGCACTGAGGATCCGGGCTGACCCTGCTGACTCTACCCATCCCTCCTCAGGTAGGACTTCTTCTGAGTCGGGACAGCGTGCAGAGTCAGGCTTTGGTACAACTTGGGAGAGAGACTCGGGTGCTGGAGCTCCACTATGACACTATCTGCCAGTACGTGGGCCCCAGCGCCTCAGATGAAGACTGATCTGTGGAGCACTGCAGCACCTAGGCTGTCACAGGTTGGGAGAAGATGGGGGATAACTGTTCTGTCCCCCTTTGAGGTACAAGAACAGCAACGTGAGTACATAGACCAGACTATTTACCAAAATTTAAGTGTAATAGAATTCATTTTAAAAAATGGGAAGATACAGCCAAACCAGTATGTGAGCTGGGACTTCAGGTGGGAACTGAGATGACTGAGGTGGAACTACTTCATTTCTTAGCCTCGTGTCCCTGCTCAGGGTGCAGGACAAGTGAAATTCCCCATCCGATACAGAGCTCACTCTTGGAACATAGAAACTATGAACTCTGTCTGTCTCCAGACAAACACCATAGGATCTCCAGTGCTACATCTCTGAACAACTTCCTGAGTTTGGGTCTCGAATGGCTTTCAAAGGCCCATATCTTTCTTTTTTAAGATTTATTGGATTTTTGGTTATATGTATGTGTGTGCCTGGGTGAGTGTGTGACTGTACAAATGCTTTCAGAGTCCATGAGTGTTGAATCCCCCTGGAGCTGAAGTTACAGGCAATTGCAAGCTGTTGGACATGGGTGCTGGGACCCAAACCCGGGTCCTTTGAAAGAACAGCAATCACTCTTAACCACTGAGCCATCTCTCCAGCCCATGTATCCATATCTTAAAGGATTCTTGCCCAGGATAATGCCAGCAGCACTTATTTCTGACCCTTGAAAGATAAAGGCCTGGTAGAGATTACTTAGGTCATGACTCAGAACCTCCAAAACTGTGAACAGAAACAGACCTCTCCTCCTTATACTTTAATTAGGTCTGGTAGTTTGTCAGAGTTAGGGAAACAGACTGTTATTCCCACTGGGAACTCTAGTAGGGGCATCTGTTATCCTTAATCCAAGGCAGGCCTCCAGAAATGTCACTGAGCTGATGATGCACTGAAGAGAAATGGAGACTTATGCCCACAGACGGGATGGCTTACTTCTAATTTCCAAAGGAGCCAGTCACTTTTAGTCCCAAAACATCTTAAAAGATATTTCTGACTCATGCAGTTTCTTTCTCTGCTTGCCTTAGGTAACTATATTCTAAAACAGGTTATTGTCGAGAGTCCTGAACCTCTTTCCTGCTTAATGGCCCAAGATAAAAGTCAACAGGAGAAGTCAGAGCCTTAGGGGCTGGAGAGATGGCTCAGTGATTAAGAAGTCAGAAACTTAGACACAATTGCTTCTAAATCGTCCTTGAAGCTTAAGTCATTCATGCAGTAAATGATATTTGACTTAGATCTGAGCCACAGGTAAAAATACCTAATTTGCCAGGTGGTGGTGGTGGCAGCGGCTGCAGCCCATGCCTTTACTCCCAGCACTCAGGAGGCAGAGGCAGGCAGATTTCTGTGAGTTTGAGGCCAGCCTGGGCTACAGAGCAAGAGAACCAGGAAAGGCACAAAGCTACACAGAGAAACCCTGTCTGGAACACCGCCGACCCCCCCCCCAAAAAAAAACAACCTAATTTGTCAGCCTATGGCACACACTGAAAAGAATAAAAATACCCCAGAATAGGATGATAAAGGTAATTGGGGTTAGAGATGGGCTCAGTGTATGGTGTATGTGCCTAGTAAAGCCTTGGGTTCTATCCCCAGGAACACCAGGAAAAGAGGCAGATTGCTGTCTATTGAACAAAGGCAAACAACTCTAGACAAATGAACAGACATTAAAAGACATGAATCTCCAAGTGTGGTAGCCCATATCTGTAATCTGTCACTTGAGAGCTGAGACACGAAGATTTCCATGAGTTCTAGGACAGTCTGAGCTTCATCAAATACCCTTTCTTCAAAAACTAAAAACAGGAAATGTGCTGGGTGTGTTAGCACACACCTTTGATCCTAGCATTCAGTAGGCAGAGGCAGGCAGATTTCCGTGAGTGTGAGGCCAGCCTGGTCTATGTCTTGTCTAATTGCTATAGCTAAGACTTTGACACTGTATCAAATAAGATAGGGAAGAGTGGTTATCTTCTCTTATCTCATTCCTGATTTTAGAGGAAATGCTCAATATGTCTCCATTTAATACAATGTTGGCTATAATTTAATGTTGGTTTATTGAATATAACCTTTATTATTTTGTGGTATTTTCCATCTATTCCTACAGTCTCCAGAGCTTTTATCACAAAAAAATGTTGAACTTTGTCAAATGTGTTTTCAGCATCAACTAAAATAATGTGATTGCTGTCCTTGAGTTTGTTTATATGATGTATTCCATTTACTGATGTATGTATGTTGAAATAATTTTGCCTTTCTGGGATGAAGCCTACTTTGTCATAATGTGTAATCTTCTCAATGTATTCCTGAATTCAGTTTGTAAGCATTTTGTTAAAAATTTTTGCATCTATGTTCATCAAAAATATTGGTCTGTAGTTTTCTGTTCATTCCTTTTCTCTCTCTCTCTCTCTGTCTCTCTCTGTGTGTCTGTCTGTCTCTCCTCCTCCTTCTCTTCCTCCTCCTTCTGGTTTTGGTATCCAGATGTTGTGGCTTCTTGATGACGTGATTCTTTACCTAAAATACCTTATTGAGCCTAGTAGAAAACTCATGGACCTAATAAACACTCAAGAGTAAGTTATAGGATACAAAATCATTATTTAAAACAGCCTTTTGGCACCCAGGAGATCCCTGTGAGTTCAAGGCAAGCCTGGTCTACATAGAGAATCCCAGGCTAGTCAGGGTTGCATAGTGAGACCCTGTCTCAAAAAACAGTAAGTAGCCTTCATTTATACTAACAGGCTATTCTCCAAGAAAGAAAATAGGGAACATATTCCATTTAAAGTAGTTCCTCCAAAAGTAAGTATTTAGGAATATATCTAACCAACGAAGTGAAAAATCTCCACAAAGAAAAGTTTAAGATACTTAAAAAATTACAGACAATACAACTCAGTGGAAAATTATTCCATATTTCTGGATAGACAGAATTAATATTGTGAAAATATCTATATTACCAAAATAAGTTCTAGAATTAATGAAGTAACTATCAGAGTTACCATGTCATAGTTGACAGGTTTAGAAAAAACAATTCATATGGAACTACAAAAGACCATGTATAGTCAAAGCAATTATAGCGAACCTACAGAACCTACCAAACCTCAAATTCTACTACAGAACTGTAGTGATAAAGACAGCCTGGTACTTGAAAAAATTGACAGACCAATAAAATAGAATAGGGGACCCAGAAATAAACTGGCTAAGCTATCCCCCACTTCATTTTAAACAAAGGAAACAAGAACATACTTTGTAAAAAGAGCCTAGGATCTGGAGAGATGCCACAACCTCTACCAAAGACCTTAATTTAAACCTGAAACACTCAAACTTTAGAAGAAAACAGAAAATACCTTTCAAGTTATTGGGGGTTCCTTCCTTTTCTTTTCTTTCCTTTCCTTTTCTTTCTGGGGTATCAATATGTAGTCCTGGCTTTCCTGGAACTCTGTGTAGACTAGGCATCTGCTTCCCAAGTGCTAGGATTAAAGGCATGTGTCACTCTGCTTGACCCAAAGAACTTTTTTGAATAGAGCACAGGAACTAACCCAAACTATCAACAAGTGAGACTGCATGAAAATGAATACTTTGTGTACAGCAAAGGGAACAGTGGGCAGGGCCAACAGCCTACAGAACAGAAGAAAATCTTCACTAGCTATACCTCAGACAAGGGGCTGATATCCAAAATACAAAGAATTGCAGAAATTAAATACCAAGGAAATAAAACTGCCATTTATCAAAATTCAAATGAGTCAGGCAGGCGGTCTCTGAGTTCGAGGCCAGCCTGGTCTACACAGAGAAACCCTGTCTCAAAAAAAGGGGAGGGGGGGGAATAGTGGTGGTGGCAGTGGTGGCCAGCAGTGGCACATGCCTTTAATCCTAGCACTCAGAAACCAGAGACAGGTGGATCTCTGAGTTGAAGGTCCACACAGAGAAAACTAAACAAAAAAAAATGACCAATAACAATTTTAAAGAGTGTTCAGTATCCCTAGCCATTAGGGAAATGCAAATTAAAACTACTTTGAGACACTACCTCACCACAGTCAAAATGGCTAACAACCAATGTTGGAAAGGATGTGGGGAGAAAGGAATTCTTATTCACTGTTGATGGTGGTGCAAGTTAATGTAAAGAAGTCATTGTGGAAATCATTTTGGAGACTTCTCAAAGAACTAAATATGGAACTGCTATATGACCCAGCTATTTCACTCCTAGGCATATACCCAGAGAACTCTACCCTAACCGTAGAGATATTGGCACCCCCATGTTTATTGCTACTTTAGTCACTAGCAAAGAATGGAATTGATCTAGTTGTCCATTAATACAAACACATACCAAGTTTTCATTAGCCATATATTAAAAAATGGATGGACTTAGAATGTATTTTAATCTCAGAAAAATGCATGTTATCATTTTTTGAATTAGCCAATAATATATGTATATGTGTAAGCAAATGTACACATAGGGTACAGTATAACAAAGAAAATAACGAGAAAAGTTAAGTATAAGGGAATGGGATAGGACTGAAAGCAGATAATGGACATGAGTTATGAAAGAAGATATGAAGCTGATTGTTGGTGGTTTTTATTTATGTTACATCTATAGATGTTTTGCCTGTGTTTATGTCTGTGCACCACGTGAGTGTCTGGTGCCTGTAGAGGCTGGGAGTGTTTTCAATCCCCTGGAATTGGAGTTACAGACAATGGTGAGCCACCATGTAGACACTAGGGATGAACCCAAGTCCTTTGGAAGAGAAGCCAGTGCTCTTAACTGCTGAATCATTTCTCTAGCCCCTATTATTACTATTTTTGTTGGGTTTTTTTTCTTTTTGGCAGGGGGGTCAGTACAGGGTCTCACCATGTAGCCCTAGCTGTTCCAGAATTCATTATGTAGGTTTTCCTCAAACTCAAGAGACCTGCCTGCCGCCGCCCCACTAAGTTTTCCCTCGCAAATCTTCGTAGTCTCAGGACTGTGTCCACCCTAAGAATTTGGGCTCGGGGAAGTATCCACGCCCAAGCCTGTGACGCCAGCACGGGCCAAACCACTGCGTGTGAACCGAGGGGCGCCTCCGCCTCGGCGTTCAGCCCGGACGGAACCACTTGGTTGTCGGGCGTGGGGGGAACTCGGGAGCGGAGCCGCCGCCCTGGCCCGCGCCCCTGCGCACGGCGGCCATCTTGGAACGTCCCACTTGTCGATGGTGGAGGAAAAGAGCGAAGCGGCGTCTGGCCCGCAAACGGCCCAGTCCGCTCGCCCCGGGACCCGTCCTGGCCTGTTTTCTGCCACTCGGCGCTGGCGGATGGCAGTTCCGAGTCGGCGGGACGCCTCTATCCCACCGGCCACGTCCTGCCGCTTTCCTCTGACCCCTCCAATCCTTCCATTTGGAGCCTGCCGCCAAGGCACTCGCGCAGGCCATTGGCTCGGGGGCCGCCCTGGTGGGCGCTGATTGGTCGGCGGCCGCATCCGGGTCTGCCGCTTTCTGAGCCTGCGGGGCTCTGGGAAAGAACGTAGCTCCACCCCCAACCGTGCACCAGGTTCCCGGAACTGCTTCTAGGCATGCGCAGTGGTTGTAGCACCCGGCTAGGCCTCATGCTGAAGCCGAGTTTTAAGGACCTTGAGTCGTGGGTTCAAATACCACCTCGGTGTGTAAAATTGATCGCACGTAAAAGGGCAGCATAGGGTACTTGTTACTATCAGAGGTTAGTGAGATCCCACACCATGCCATGGTGCTTTCACCAGAGCCATTTTTGAGGTAACAGATTAAAAGTTATCAATGCGCCGGGCGGTGGTGGCAAACGCCTTTAATCCCAGCACTTGGGAGGCAGAGCCAGGCGGATCTCTGTGAGTTCAAGGCAGCCTGGGCTACCAAGTGAGTTCCAGGAAAGGCGCAAAGCTACACAGAGAAACCCTGTCTCAGGGGGAAAAAAGTTATCAATACTATTGTGTGTGCTTATGCACGCCTTTAATCCCAGCACTACGGAGGCAGAGACAGGCTGATTTTTGAGTTCTGGGTCATCCTGGTCTACATAGTTCCAAGCCAAACAGGGACGCATAGTATTCAAAACAGGCAATAAATAATCTTGGCCTTTCACAAAAGAACACTCAAAGGGAATGTAAAGTAGCTAGGTAATTCTTGGGGGAGAGGGAGACAAAAGAAGTGTTAGAACATTGCTCAATATGCCCCCTGAAGAACCAAAGCACCCTCGTTTCAAGCAAGCCCCTCACCCCAGCTTGAAACTGGCTTGATTTTCAAGATTCTCAGAGCTGCTGACATAGGTCCCAGGACGAAGTCAGGATGTTTGAAGAGCCATCTGTAGCAACTGATTAACCATAGAATGCCCCAATGCCGGAGATGGTCAAAAGTACAAAGTCAGGATGTTTGAAGGACTATCTGGTAACAATTGATTAACCACAGAAAACACCAATGCCGGAGGTAGTCTATAAAGTTTGACAAACAACCGGTTCAAGCTACAGAGTAAGATAACACAGAAATTCTGGAAAGCCCCTAAACTTGAGCCAATCAGAATTGTACCCATATTAGCACCCCTAAATGACGTAACCTTATGTTTTTGCCTTTAAAAACTGAGCTTGCAGAGGGGCGGGCACCTCCTCTAGCCTCCACTGTGTTGGGGTGCTTGACTGAGGTCCTTGCAGTGCGGCTTGAACTGCTTCAATAAACCTTGCTTTTGCATTTCAGTGAGTTCGTGTCTCTGGTGGTCTCTTTGTGGGTCTCGTGCCCAGGGCACAACACCCTCCTCCCCTTTTATTATGCTTTTTATTTCAAACTTAGCAAGCATACATTGACCATTTGAAGTCTCTAGTACCTGAACATTACTGTTCCAAGTGGCTTAACGCAGCGCTTCTCAACTTTCCTAATGCTGAGACCCTTGAATACAGTTCCTCATGTTGTGGTGACCCCCAACTATAAAATTATTTTCGTTGCTATTTCATAACTGTCGTTTTGCTACTGTTATGAATCATAATGTAAATATCTGTTTTCCAATAGTCTTAGGCAACCCCTGTGAGAGGGTCATTCCTCACCCTCAAGGGTCACGGCCCACAGGTTTAGTTTAGGAGCCAGATTAGAGATCAAGTTTCCCAAGACACTTCGGCATATCTGGTCTTGGGCAAGGAAGAAGAGGCCCAGACATTTTTGGTTTTTAGCTGAGAGAGAGAGAGAGAGAGAGAGAGAGAGTGAAAGATTTTGGTTTTTAGCCAAAAAGAGAGAGAGAGAGAGAGAGAGAGAGGAAGGGAGGGAGGGAGGGAGGGAGGGAGGGAGGGAGGGAGGGAGAACACTATAATTTCCCTTGGGTTTTTCGTTTGTTTGTTTGTTTTTGTTTTTGTTTTTTGTTTTTGTTTTTTGAGACAGGGTTTCTCTGTGTAGTTTTGGTGCCTGTCCTGGATCTCGCTCTGTTGACCAGGCTGGCCTTGAACTCACAGAGATCCACCTGGCTCTGCCTCCCGAGTGCTGATCAAAGGTGTGCCCACCACCGCCCTTGGGGTATTTTTACCTTAAACTGTCTAGCTAATTTCTTCCTCCCTTTCAAGAGGGAGGTATCCCTAATTGCTGTTATAGGATTGGGGTAATGACTGATCTGGCTTTCTCCAGATGAATTTTCAGTGTCAGGTGTGGCATTTTGGGGGTACCCCTCTAGAGGGCCTGTCCAAAAGATCCCAACTATCAGATGTAGGGAGGAAAGGAAGTCCTTAACTGGTGTCTGGAAAGAGATGTGAGGGTTCTCCCTAAGGCAAGAGTTAGCCTATGAAGGGAATGAGGAGAAGCCAGAATATGGGAGTATGTCCAAATCAAAGTCCATTATGATTTCTTGATGGGGGCTGTCTCAGAGGTTAAGAGCACTGACTACTCTTTCAAAGGTCCTGAGTTCAATTCTCAGCAGCCACATGGTGACTCACAACCATCTATAATGAGATCTGGTGCTGGCGCCCTCTTCTGGTGTGCAGGCATACATTAGGCAGAACACTGTATACATAATAAATAAATTAAAAAGAAAAGAATTTTTTCTTTTCTTTCTTTTTTTTTGTTTTTGTTTTTTGAGACAGGGTTTCTCTGTGTAGCTTTGTGCCTTTCCTGGAACTCACTTGGTAGCCCAGGCTGGCCTCAAACTCACAAAGATCCACCTGGCTCTGCCTCCTGAGTGCTGGGATTAAAGGCGTGAGCCACCACCGCCCAGCTGAAAAGAATTTCTTGATGGGCTCAAAAGAACATCCTCTACTGAGCTCCTCATTTTTTTTTTTAACCAAGGTGGTACCCAGGATCTGTGGGTTCTGGAAATCCAGCCCATGTCTGTTGGAAGAGAAGTCAGTGCTCTAAAGACTGAGCCATCTCTCAAACCACAAAATGTACATATATTTAAAATTGCATATTATTATTTTGTGTATATGGGTGTTTTGCCTGCATGTTGTCTGTACACCAACCATATGCATGCAGAGCCCAGAAGAGGGCATCAGATACCCTGAGACTGGAATTACAGTTGTGATTCACCCCCATGTAGGTACTGGGGAGGAGTCCTCTTGAAGAGCAGCCAATGCTCTTAACCATTAAACCATCTCTCCAGTCCCCATACATAGTGTTTGTTTGTTTGTTTGAGACAGGAGCCTACTATGTAGCCCTGGATGGTCTCAAAACTCGGAGGTCTGTTTACCTGTTTCCAGAGTCTAAGGCCTGGCATGCCTGGCTCTGTACTTTGTGTGTTTGACACAGGGTTTCTCACTTGACTGGAGTTTGCCACTTCGGCTAAATGGTGGGCTACTGAGCCCCTGGGATCCTCCTGTCACCCCTGCCACCTCACACCGCTGGGATTAGAGATGTCCCACTCTGCCCAGATTTTACATTCGTGCTGGGGATCTGAACTCAGGTCCTCAGGCCTGCCCATTGGGCACTTTACCCACTGATGCATCTCCGCCACCCATTTTAAACTGAATTTTATTTTTTAATGTGTATGGGTGCTTTGCTTGGATGTCTGTGTACAGCTTTAATGCCTGGTGTCAGAAAAGATCATTGGATCCCCTGGAACTGGAGTTACAGACATTTGGGAGATTCTTTGATACTGGGACTGAAAGTCGAGCCCTCTGGAATCGTGGCCAGTGCTCTTAACTGCTGAGCCATTTCTCCAGCCCAGCAACACAGTTTTTTGTTTTTTGATTTTTTTAAACAGGGTCTCATGAAATCCAGGCTTGCTTCAGGCTGGCCTTGAACTCTCCATCCTCTGACTCTACCTACAAAATGCTGAGATTACATCTTAAGCCACCATGCCCAGCTTCCCTGATATTTTTTCTTTTGAGCTGAAGTCTGTGTAGCCCTGGCTGGCTAGATGAATGTGGATCAGGATGGCCTGGAACTTATGACAGTCTTCTTGCCTCTCTGCCTCCTGTGCTGGAATTATAAGCATGAGACATCATGCCCAGCCATTCCTGCTATCTTTAGGTCTTCTGACTGAGGAATCAATGTTCTCCCTGGTTTGGGCCAAGGCTAAATTATCCCCTTCCTCACAGGGTTAAACTCCAGGAGCTCCAGGCGCTACTGAATGCACGCCCTCTGCTGGCGATACTGGAGGCCATGGTGTTGGTTTTGGTACACTGTTGCATCACATTGCGCCTGCGCAGCAAAATAACAACAACAACAACAAAACTCAGTTCATTTACTGGGGCCGTAGCCTCCCCCGTGGGTCTGGGGAGGCAAAGGGCAGAGTTTGGGGAGATGTGGGCCCGAGATTGCTAGTTAGGTTCCTAAGTGGGGCCAAGTGGGTATATTTCAGGACAAAAGGCTTACGAGGAGGCGACACCTTAGGTTATCCTAGAGTGCTCCACAGATTCCGTGCTTCTCAACCTAACTAGCAGGGCGACCTTTTATACCAGGACGACCTTTTACACCGTTCCTCGTGTTGTGGTGACCCCCAACCATAGTTATTTTCCTTGCTACTTCCTAACTAATTTTGCGACAATTATGGATAGTAATCTAAGTATTTTTGGAGACAGAGGTTTGCCAAAGGGGTCGTGACCCACAGGTTCCGGACAGCTGCTTTAGGGTTTCTGTAATAGACGATTGTCAGAACGTTTGTTGGGCCTGGCGCTCAAACCTGTGATTCTAACACTTAGGACGCTGAGGCAGGAGACTGCCATGAGTTCCAGGCCAAAAAAAACCAACAACAGCACAACCTTAATTTCTCAATATTAACAACTGTATAAATTTTAGATAGATAAGTAAATAGATGATCACTAAAATAGGAGCCGGGAGGTATAGGAAGGAGGCCCTTGGATTGTCTTTAACTTTTTGAAATATATTTTAAGTCAAGGTCTCATCTGTATCTCTGGCTGGTTACTTGTTATGAAGACCAGGCTGACCTGGAACTCACAGAGATCAACTTTCCTCTGTCTCTGGAGCGCTATAATTAAAGTCATGGGTCATCATGTCCATTTTAATTTTATTTATTCCTTTGTTTGTTTGCCTTCTTTAAAGGTGAAGACGCCACACTTCAATTTAAACAAACAGTTTCTAATGTCCGACTTCTTTCTGTACAGTAAGGCATGAATAATAGGGGAGGGGCTCAATCAGCTCAGGCTCCTTCCTATCAGCTTAATTATTTAATTAATTTAAATAGTTAATTATTTTTTCGTTACTGTTTTTGTTTGAAACAAGGTCTCATTATGGAGCCTTGGCTGGCATGGAACTCACTATGTAGTCAAAAACTGGTCTTGAACTCCCAGAGTTCTAACACCCCTCCTCTTAACTCCTAAAGTGTACAGACATACATGCAAACAAAACACCCACAGAAAGAAACGCATCTCAAAGCACCCTCTGAAGATCCGAATCCCACATGGTTATAAAAGTAGGAAGGTACTGGCACAGGAATGCTTCCTATGTAACACCCTGTGCATAGCCCTACTCCGCATAGATTACAGGCTTACAGATGAACAGGCAGAAGGAAACAGGACATGATGATGGCTCACACCTGTAATCCTAGCACTCAGAGGCTGAGGCAGGAGGATTGTTAGGAGTTCAAGCCCAGCCTGGAGTATATTGCTTGTCAGGGTTGGTGGCAAGTGCCCACACTTGCTGAAAGCTTTGAACTATCTCACTGGCCCTAAATAAATCTTTTTTTGTTTTTGTTTGTTTGTTTTGTTTTTTTGAGACAGGGTTTCTCTGTGTAGTTTTGGAGCCTGTCCTGGATCTTGCTCTGTAGACCAGGCTGGCCTCGAACTCACAGAGATCTGCCTGCCTCTGCCTCCCGAGTGCTGGGATTAAAGACGTGCGCCTGCCGCCTGGCTAATGAATCATTTTTCAAAGGACCGGTACTATAGAAGAGTGCTAGAGAATTTGTGTTAGGATGGGCATGCCACTAATTTCAATACCCAGTACTACAAAACAATTGACAACAAAACAAATTCCAGGCTATTTTATTGATTTTTTTCAGATTTATTTTATGTGTGCATGTGTGAATTTTTGTCTGCATGTACACATATGTACTATATGCATGCCTGATGCCTTCAGAGGTAAGTAGAGGGGATCAGATCCCCTGAACTGCAATTATGGATGGTTGTGGGCCACCATGTGGGTGCTGTGAAGAGAACCCAGGTCCTCTATAAGAACAAGAAGTACTCTTAGCGCCTTTAATCCCAGTACTCTGGAGGCAGAGCCAGGAGGATCTCTGTGAGTTCGAGGCCAGACTGGGCTACAGCGCAAGATCCGGGTAAAGGTGCAAAGCTACCCAGGTCTCGAAAAATAAAAAAAAATAAAAAAAAAAAGAAGAAGAAGAAGAAGTATTCTTAACTGCTGGACCATCTCTCAGCCCCAAATTGTGTGTAATGCTTGTTTTTATTTGTATGTACACATGTGTGGGTTGCATGTTGAGGAAAGGAGGGATATCAGATGGTCGTGAGCTACCTGATGTGCTGCTGGGAAATGAAGGAACTCATTCATCTTAACCTCGGAAGCATTTCTCCTCTGCAAAATCATCTTAACCACTGAGTCATTTCTCCAGCTTCTGTTTCCTTGATTTTGACCAGGGCTCTTGAGGCTGGGCATGGTGATGCACCGACATTAGTTCCAGCAGAGGTAGAGGCAGGCAGATGTCTATGAGTTCGAGGCCGGCCTGGTCTACAGAGCGAGATCCAGGAAAGGCGCAAAGCTACACAGAGAAACCCTCTGGAAAAACAAAACAACAACGAAAAAAAAGTTCCAGGACAGCCAGAGTTGTTACACAGAGAAACATTATCTTGAAAAAAGAGAAACAAAGAAGATAAAGGGTCTTGTGCTGTGGAAACACTACGAATATGTATTACTCTCATTGGTTAATAAAAAGATGGTAGCTGGGTAGGAAAGGCAAACAGAGAATGATGGGAAGAAGGAGGGCAGAGTCAGAAGAGACGCCAGCGGGCCGCCCAGGAAGCAAGACATACTAGACGACAGGTAAAGCCACAAGCTTCATGGCAATACATAGATTAATAGAAATGGTTAATTTAAATGTAAAAGCCAGTTAGCAGTAAGCTTGAGCTATCGGCCAAGCATTTATAAATAACGTTAAGTCTCTGTGTGGTAATTTGGAAGCAGCTACGTGGAAGGGGAGTGGGCATTCGGGACAAGAAACATCCGTTTACATTCTTGCTGTCCTTGGCACAGGCCTGTAATCGAAGCAACTGACAGGTAGAAGCAAGAAGAACAGAAGTTCAAGGTTCTTCCTGGCTAAAGATTTCTGAACCAGCTGGATGGAATCATATTTAGTGTGTGTGTGTGTGTGTGTGTGTGTGTGTGTGTGTAGACAGACACACATACATATATACTCAATAGATGCAGTGTGTAGTGTCTTACAGGCTCACACCTGTACATTTATCATCTTAGCGCTTAGAAGTTAGAACCAAGGGGATCAAGAGTTCAAGGTTATTTTTAGCTACATATCAAATCTCAAACCATGTGAGATCCTGCCTCCAATAACAAAAAGCAAAACAACAAAATAAAAACCAAGGACCCACATGAAAGGAGAGGATGCCAACAAGTTGTTTTCTGACTTTCACACATGCTCCATAACAAGTACACCCCACCTACAAAAAAATGTATATTTATTTTATTATTTTGTATGAATGTTTTTGCTTGCATGTATATCTGTACACCACATGCATCCAGTGAGTGCTATTCGAGTCCAGAAGAGGGTGTCAGATCCCCTAGAACTGAAATTACAGACAGTTGTGAGAGCCATGTGGGTTCTGTGGATCAGACCTGAGTCCTCTGGAAGAGCAGCCAGTGTTCTTAACCATTGAGTCATCCCTCCGGCCCTCTAAAATATTTTAAAAAATCAAAAATAAAGCCCAGGAGTGGTGGTGCACGCTTTTAATCATAGCATTCAGAAGGCATGGGGCCTACATAGTGAGTTCTAAGACAGCCAGAACTACAGAAAGAGACCACATTTCAAAAAGAAAAAGAAAAGAAAGAAAGAAAGAAAAGAAAAAACAAAGATACACACAAAGAAAGAGAGGAGAGTGTTTAATAGGCTGATATACACATATAACATACATATATCTTTTAAAAAACATAATGATATCCAATCTTGTACATTTAAGGCAATCCTGCGAACAGTTTTCCAAGGACATCAATCCCATGATAGAAATTGTCACAGGATATGATCAGGCAGTGTCCCAGTTTCCTTTCCAGTTACTATGATAAAACACCCGCACAAAGGGAACTGTTAAGGGAAAAGGGTTGATGTGCCTTCCATTCACAGGTTACAGCCATCATAGCAGTGAGGTCAAGGCAGCTGGGACTTAGTCAAAAGCAGAAAGAGAAAGAACACTCACTACTGTTATAATGTATTAATGCTGGTGCTCAGCTTGGGGTTTCTTTCTCTTCCTTTCTTTAATACAGTTTGGTATATAAACCCAGGGAATAGTGTCACCCAGAGTAGACTGGGTATTCCCACATTAATTAATGCAATCAAGACAATCCCCCCCAGACATGCCTACAGGCAACCTGATCTAAACAATCCCTCAGGATTCCAGGTAATGTCAAGTTGGCAATACCAATTGTTACAGGCAATTTTACAAAAGACAAAACCCCCAGAACTAATCACATGCATGGCAGGTTGCTTGAATTAGATGATCAGACAAATGTAAATTATACAAACCCCTTAATGCCTATTTGTCTGGAGAGTCTATATATGCTATAAAATTCTCAGAGAGGTCAGCAAGATAGAGAATGGAGGAGGGGACCCTATTTCAAGAAAAAAGTTTTGGGGGGTGGGGGCAACAGGATCTCACTATGTAGCTGTGTCTGGCCTGGAACTTGCTGTGTAGACCAAACTGATCTTAAACTCAGAGATCTGCTTGCCTCTGCCTTCCAAGTGCTGGGTTTAAAGGTGTGCACCGCTACCAAACCTGGCTTGCAAATATTTCTATTTAAAAGAAACACTCTGTGTTGAAAACCTTTCCCAAACACTTGAACCTGTGCTAGAGTCCTTGATTTTCAGCTGGCAGGCGGCTTCAACCATACTCTAGAAGGATACTTTTTTTTTTTAATTTTTTTTTTCTTTTTCCAGAGCTGAGGACCGAACCCAGGGCCTTGAGCTTGCTAGGCAAGCGCTCTGCACTGAGCTAAATCCCCAACCCCTAGGATACTTTATTTTTTAGATCGATTTTATTCTTATTTACGTGTATGTGTAGGTATATGCCTTGTGAGTGTAGATGCCCTCAGAGGCCAGCAAAGGACATCACATACCCTACCTGGAGCTGAGTCACAAATGATTGTGAGCCACCTGATGTGAGTGCTGGGAGCCAAAGTCAAGCCCTGGAAAAGCAGCCATCTCTCCAACCCTAAAAGGACCCTTTTCCTGTTTATTTCTATTTTATGTACATTGGTATTTTACCTGTATGTGTGTCTGTGTGAGGGTGTCAGAAGCCCTGGAACTATATATAGAGATATATATCTCAGGAGTTATAGACAGTTGTGAGCTGCCATGTGGGTGCTGGGAATTGAACCTGGATTGTCTGGAAGAATAGCCAGTGTTCTTAACTGGTGAGCCATCTATCTCCCCAGCCCCAGGACTCCTTTTCTTACCCAAGTCTCCAAACTTTTCCTCCTGCCTCAGTGGCACGAGGATCAGGAGTTCACGGTCTCAAAGAAAAACTAAGCCTACCCATAGTTCAGCCATCTGAGGTTAGAGCAGCTTCTTACTGCAGAGGACAGTGGTTGATGCAGAAACCCCAAACTGGTTAAGAATGAAGGATGCTGGAGGGCTTGGCCCTAAATGGGACACAGCTATATGACCCCCTCCAAGGCTCAGGCAAGAGCAAGGAAGAAGGGGCAGAAAGAATGTGAGAGCCAGAGGATGGGGAGGTGCATAGCAAAAGGACCCCTCCTGAACAGGAATAACATTGCCTTTGCACTGTAACTGAAGCTGTGGTGAAGAAGACTGAGCTCTTCAACGTTTCCTCATGAGGCAGGGAAGGGCCCACGAGGCCCCAGGCTTTCTTTTAGGTAATTTACTGTTTGGGGTGGAAGAAGGTCTACTTTTCTTTAGTGTCATCGACACTGCTAAGTTGCCCTTGCTTTAGCAAATATTATCCACGCATGCTCAGGGAAGAAACTCCAGACTCAGTAGGCCACACACTAAAACAAAACGTGAAGGTAGAATGGGACTTGGGGGAAAAGATTCCCGGTTCCAGCTTGGGGGGCATGAGAGAAGAGAATAGAGGGGATTAAGCAACTAAAATTCGTTATATAAGTGAAACCGTCAAAAATGTCAAAATTCAAAAGAATTTTAGAAAAAAACATAAAAGGAAGACTGATCATTTCAAAATGCCTTTCGTTATAAGGAAGTGTTGCCCCCAAGCCCATCTCTCATCTCAAAGGGAACAATGAGATCAAACCGACCACACAGAACCAGAAAGAACTTAGATAGCCATCAGTAATGGAATGGCTGAATAATGCTATGTTTAGACTATGAAGTAAAATGAGTAGGTTAAAAAGGATGAGGTAAACACATGACCTTATATGTTAATAAAGCATGAAGTCCTGTTTGGTGATTTTTGCCTCAATGAACAAGGTGCAAGAGGGATGGAGGATGGTTCCAGTGTCAACCTCTGTCCCCCACGCATACTCATACATGTGTGCCTACACATGCAAAACAATGCATACACACAGGAGAAGAAACAGAGTGCTGCTTAGCAACACTGGATAGACTATAAACCCAGGGATCAGAGGGATTCAACAGAACAGAGTGGTGGTACAGCAGTTAGCCAGCAGGAACCTAGCACTGGCTCCACCATCACTATAACACTTTGTTGCTACCTGCTCTAACTTTTGGGAAGGCAGCAACAGTTGTGTCTCTGTAATTTCCAGGCCAGCCTGGTCTACAAAGTGAGTTTGAGGCCAGCCTGCAATACACAGTGAGTCCCAAGACAGCCAAAGATACACAGAGAAACCCTAGCTGGAAAAACAAACAAAAGTAGGAAGTAGTGACATCCCATGGCCATGCCACCCTGAACTGCCCAATCTGCTTTGATCTTGGAAGCTAAACAGGTCAGACTTGGTGAGTACCCACCTGTAAATTCCAATTTTCTACAATATAGTTTGTATCCAGTCTATGCCAAAAAGGAACAAAACAAAAAATGAAGTATAATACAGTGTATCTGTTTGTTTGTTTGTTTAAGAATCCCAGGGCTGAGCTGGACGGTGGGGGCGCACGCCTTTAATCCCAGCACTCAGGAGGCAGAGGCAGGCGGATCTCTGTGAGTTCGAGGCCAACCTGGTCTCCAAAGGGAGTTCCAGGTAAGGCGCAAAACTACACAGAGAAACCCTGTCTTGGGGGGGAGGGGGGAGAATCCCAGGGCCCCAGGGCTGGAGAAATGGCTCAGCGGTTAAGAGCACTGGCTGCTCTTTGGCAGCTAACAGCTGTCTGTAACCTCAGTTTCAGGGGACCTGACACCTCACAGAGACATACATAGAGGCAAAACACCAACGAACAAAAAAAATTACAAATAAATAAAACATTTAAAAAGCAAACAAGAACAGAATCTCAACTATATAGCCCTGGCTGTGGTAAATGCAATGTAGTTCTCCATTCTTCTTTTCCTTTTGTTGATTTTTTTAGTAACCCTGGGTGAAAACTCTCTGCAATCCTGTTTCAGCCCCCAGTCCCAACTCGTTTATTATTTCTCACAACTGACCGTATATATACACTGACCTCAAAACTCTAATGTTCCCAGTGTGTAATTTGGAGCCTTTTGTGTTTCCACGGTAAGCACTCTCTGTTTCTCTCTTTATTTTCTTTTCTTTCTTTTTTTTTTTTTAAAGAAAGGATCTCATGTACCCCAGGATAACCTTTAAGTCCTGTTCCTCTTGCTTCTTCCTAGCCAAGTATTATCTATGACTTCAAGAGTGCACAAACACGCCTGGAGCACATAGATGTTTTAGCATAAAACAGTATTTATCATTTTGTAAATAAACAGAGCTAAGGATAGGGTGGGGGAAAAGAAAGTAAAACCCCATCGCCTCTTCTCCGGCCCAAGGCGATCTCAACTTTCAAGATCTTTTATCTTCCTCCCAACTTGGAGCTTCCAAAGCTAAAAGGTAAACATCCGACAGCCACTCTAGCTCAATTCAGAGGACTAACTCGTTAGCCTGGGAGGTTCACCCCTCTATCTCTCAGTGGGTTAACGAGTTCAATGCTTGGCCCGCTTCCGTTTAGGGAGGGGAAGGCCCTCTTTCTCTCCGGGTCCCCTCAGATAGTCTTGCCTTCGGAAGTCTCTTGTGCTTCCAGTTCCCCAATCGACCCTCATTCTCCTCCTGATACTCCCCTCGGAGGACTCTACCACTGCTCGGGATGCTCCACAAGTCCGCGAACTGGGCGAGAACTGTGGCCGGATTTTCAGGCCAGGATGAGTCACTTCCGGTCACAGACTCCCTCCTCCGGAAGTAAGACCTGATGTAAACAGCGGAGCCGGGCACCTAAGCCCGGGAGGTCAGAAATTCGTGCCGCAGGCGGCACCGACAGCTAGGGCAGGGGTCGGGGAGGGGTGAAGAGCAAGTCAGCAAAAGCAGCTGGAGCACGATCCAAGGGTTGGTCAGGGTCGTGGGGTGGGTGTCTGTACTAGAGGTCTTGACAGGTGGGGACAGGCGGCTTGAGTCGGTGCTGTCATGGAAAGGAACATGACTTTTGGGAGAGGGTGAGACATATCAATTAGGGTTCTTAGTTAGAGTGGGCATTTGGACCAGAGATCTAAAAGAGGGTCTTGGAAGCTAGTGCTAGAGCAGAGTATGGCTCATGTAGAAGCAAGACCCAGATGTTGTTACAGCAGAAAAAGTAGGTTTGAAGTCTTAGAGGATGGGTAGGGGGTGTGTCTGGACAGAGGTCTTGGAGTGATGGGGTTCGACAAGAGCATGAAGCTTCTAGGACAGGGAGACAGAAACAGGTTGAAGTTTTCCAAGGCAGGTTTGTTGGGTGGTGTGTAGTGGGAGATCTTTAGGGTGTATCTGTGACCTAGGGCAGGGTCTACTGGAGATAATGTGGGAATAAAAGGGACAAATTTTAGGGGGAAGGAGGTTCATGAGAATGGCGTTGGGTCAGCTCAGTTAGGAGTCATGGACAAGGAATGGAATGTGTCAAATTCGAAGAATCAGCAGTATGAGAAAGGGCTTTTGGGAAAGTGTTGCATGGGAGGCTGTAAATGAGAGGTCCTGGGGGCAGATAAATGAGGGAGTTCTGTGGGAGGTGGGCCATTCCTAGCAGTTGCAGGGAGATGCAAGAAACCTTAGCCCTTGTTCTCTTCTTTACTGACAGGTGGGGCCGGGTGCAGGTGGAAAGAGATTTGAGGTCATGTCAGGAATTAGAGCCAAGAATGGCTGGGAATGAGGAGGTATCATGGGATATGCTCTACCCCATTACTTCCTGATAGGTTCAGTAAGGGTTGGTGTTGTTTATGGCAGTTGTGAGTCTATGTATGTCATTGCAGGCCAAGATACATTCTGCGGGTGATCTTGGTTTGAACAGATACTCGGAGGTATACTCCACTTGTTTTTGTTTTTTGCAGTCTGGCAAAGAAAAGTATCAAAATGGGGAGGAAGCCGGGAGTGATGGCACACACCCATAATCCCATCACTCAGGAAGTGGAGGCTGAGGACTGCTGGGAATTCAAGGCCAGCCTGTGCTCCCTAGGGAGTACCAGGACAGCCAGGGATACGTAGCAAGACCCTATCTCAAAACAAAATAGACAAAGTGGTGAGGAAGAAGGAATGGTTTGGGGGACAGAAGTTGTAGGACTTAAGAGAGGGCACTCCAGAACTCTTCGAAATGCTGTCACTTTTGTGCCTAGGGAGGCAGTCCCGGACCATGACTCAGCAACCGCTCCGAGGTGTGACCAGCCTACATTTCAACCAAGACCAAAGTAAGCTTGTGATTGTGTCTTTGTGGGAAAGATAGGAAAGAAGGGTCAGAGATGGCTATGAGCCCTAGAATTTTGAGTCAGACAGATTCCTTCTATCCCCAGGCTGCTTTTGCTGTGCCATGGAGACAGGCGTACGCATCTATAATGTGGAGCCACTGATGGAGAAGGGGCACCTGGGTAAGTGGCTATAGTTGGGGGGCAGTGGGCAGAAGGGCTGATGTGGGCATTTGGCATCTGCCTCTACTGACACCCTGGTCCTTGTGCAGACCACGAGCAGGTAGGCAGCGTGGGACTGGTAGAGATGCTGCACCGATCCAACCTGCTGGCCCTGGTGGGCGGTGGTGGCAGCCCCAAGTTCTCAGAGATCTCAGGTAAGTGCTTCTTTCATCCTGCACTTGACCTAGATTCCCCAGGTTCCTCACTTCCCACATACAACCCTGAGGCATGGGCAGATGAAGTCCTCAGCACCTCAGAGTCCCACAGTGAGGCATACTTTGTAAGTCATGAATCTTACAGCTTGAAATGTTTGATCTGTTACTTATTGATAGAGGGTCTCACTGTGTAGTTCTTTGTTGATAAGGTTGGCCTCAAACTCAGAGAGTGCTGGAATTAAAGGTGTGCGTTATCACACCGAGCACTTTTGTTTTTATTTAGGAAACATCACTGGAGCTGGGGGTGTAGCTCAGTGGTAGAACACTTTCCTGGTATGCTCAAGGCCCTCGGTTCCATCCCCAGCACTATAAAAAGAGAAAAACTGGGTTGGGGATGCAGCTCAGTGGTAGAGTACTTGCCTAACAAGCCCAACGCCCTGGGTTCGGTCCTCAGCTCTGAAAAAAAAGAGAGAGAAACCACATCTTGTCCATCTCCTGTTTGCCATGTTTTAAACAATGGAGCACTTACTGGGACCATAATAGTAATTTTAAGCACTTTATACACAAACATATTAATTTGAGACAAGGTCTTTTGTAGCCAAGTATGACCTTGAATTGATCACCTACCTCCCAGTTGCCAGGATTACAGGTTCGTGCCTTCACACCTGGCTTTACATACATTAGCTCATTTAGTTTTTGTTTGTTTGTTTGTTTTTGTTTTTCTGAGCTCATTTAGTTTTGTAGGGTTTTCTTTCTTTTGGTTTTTAGAGACAGGTCTTCTACATGGCCCTGACTGTCCTGGAACTCACTACGTAGGCCAGGGTGGATTCAAACTCACAGAGACCCTCCTACCTCTGCTTGATGGGATTAAAGGTGTGCCCTACCACTCCCAACTAATTCTGTGTGGTAGGAAACACCATTCACCATTCGCCCTTCTTCCCATATTTGTTGTGCTGTGGATGGAACTCAGGGCTCTACGCATGCTCTATCGCTAAAGCCATACCCGCAGCCTCCTTATCCTCATTTTTACTGATAAAAAAACAGACCTTCTTAAGTGACTATTTAAGACTATATAAGTAGTAGGTTTTCAAATCTTGGAGCCATCTCTCCTATATCTTCTTGACTTGTGCCTCAAGTACCACCTTGTTTTAACTTTTTTTCTTGTTGATCCCACACGACATGGCAAGCGTATTGTAAGTGAGTCACAGAACCCTAGAACTCCTCACAAAATCTCCTGAGTATGGACTGGATCCTGAAGATCGAAGTAGTTACAGAGAGAAGTTGTGGATCCTTAACTCTTTGTTCTTGTGCCACAGGCCCTTGACTCCGATCATTTGAGCCTTGATTTGTTTGTTTGGTTTGGGTTGGTTTTTTTTTTTTGTTTTTTTTTTGTTTTTTTTTTTTTTGAGACAGGGTTTCTCTGTGGTTTTGGTGCCTTTCCTGGATCTCACTCTGTAGACCAGGCTGGCCTTGAACTCAGAGATCCGCCTGCCTCTGCCTCCGAGTGCTGGGATTAAAGGTGTGTGCCAACACCGCCCAGCAAGCCTTGATTTTCTTATCTCCAAATGAGCATAGCTGGTCTAGAATGCATTTTCTTAGAGATCTTGTCCCTAAGTGTTCATGCTGTGTGAGGCTCACAGTGAATATTTAGTGAATGGTGAAGCAAATGGTTGAGGGCCCATGAGGAATAGGGATGGGCCCTCTGTCACCCAGTCTGCCTCTTACCCTAAACCTTGGTCTTGTCAACCCACCCATCTGCCTATCAGTGCTGATCTGGGACGATGCCCGAGAAGGCAAGGACTCCAAGGACAAACTGGTGCTGGAGTTCACGTTTACCAAGCCAGTGCTGGCTGTGCGCATGCGCCATGACAAGTGAGCTTGATGAAGACTGGGATGGGGGCAGGAGGTTCCCACGCAAGTTACAAGCCCACCCTTCCTCCACTCCGGCAGTTTCCCTTTCCTCATAGCCTTCTGTGATGTCTGCAGGATTGTGATTGTGCTGAGGAACCGCATCTATGTCTACTCCTTCCCTGACAATCCTCGAAAGCTGTTTGAGTTTGACACTCGGGACAACCCCAAGGGTGAGAGGACCCAGATATCCAGGTGTAAGGATATGAGGCTTGGGAAGAGGCAAAAAGGAGGAGATAAAAGAAGGAACACATCCTCAGAGATCTTGAGGGAGAGGCTCTATGCCAGAGATATAGCCCTTCCAGTCCCTACCTTATCCCTACCCCTAGTCCTGCCCCACCTGACATCAGAAAGCACTCACTGAGGACATGGGTAAGTGAATCAGTGAGCCCTGGGCCCCCAAGGATTTCTTGGCAATCTGTTCAGACCATGGAGAGTGGACCTTAATGCAAAGCCTACCCCTGTCAGGTTGCTATGGGTATTAAACCACAGAGGGTTAAAGTCTGGCCGGCCCTTGTCCAGCTCTATCCATTCTGAGACTCAGCCTTCCCCTGGCCTCCTCTTCACCTGCCCATCCCCACTTCATCCTCACAACTTAGGGCTGTGTGACCTCTGCCCAAGCCTGGAGAAGCAACTGCTTGTGTTTCCTGGACACAAGTGTGGAAGTCTACAACTTGTGGTGAGCCAGCCAGTGGGCAAGGGTGGCGAGGTGGATGGACTGCCTGTCTTTGTGAACTTGTGCCATATTACCCCAAGCCCAAACTCTTTCCTCCGACTCCAGGACCTGGCAAGCACAAAGCCTGGTACTTCCTCAGCTCCATTCACTATTAATGCACACCAGAGTGATGTGGCCTGTGTGTCCCTGAACCAGCCAGGCACTGTGGTGGCCTCGGCCTCCCAGAAGGGTACCCTTATTCGTCTCTTTGACACCCAGTCCAAGGAAAAACTGGTGGAGCTTCGAAGAGGCACTGACCCTGCCACCCTATACTGGTGAGCAGAGTGTATGTGTGGTGGGCTGGTGCCTTCAGCACAAGTCGCCATGTTGGACATCATTACCGGTCTGTCTTGCAGCATTAACTTCAGCCACGACTCCTCCTTCCTCTGTGCTTCCAGTGACAAGGGCACTGTCCATATCTTTGCTCTTAAAGACACCCGCCTCAACCGGCGCTCTGCGTGAGTATCCTCACCCTATCCTGTGTTGCCCCAATCCCCCTGGCCATGTGCCATACCTGGACTTACCAAATGCTGCCTACAGGCTGGCTCGTGTGGGCAAGGTCGGGCCTATGATTGGGCAGTACGTGGATTCTCAGTGGAGCCTGGCCAGCTTTACTGTGCCTGCGGAATCAGCATGCATCTGCGCCTTTGGTCGAAATACTTCCAAAAATGTCAACTCTGTAATTGGTGAGTGACAAGAGCCCCCTTGGTTTGTGGTACTACATGGGTAAAGGACTGCGGGTTGGACCTAAAAGGATTTAGGGGTTTTCAGAAGCTGGAAGAAACTGGAATGTGTGGCTCAACCTCATAATTAGCAAAGGGTGTGGCACTTGGGCAAAAGCCATGAGCCATGGTGGGACACCAGAGAGGATTGGAATATGTGGCTGGGGCATCTCCTAACCTTTCCTAACACCTCAACCCTCCCTAGCCATCTGCGTAGATGGGACCTTCCACAAATATGTCTTCACTCCTGATGGAAACTGCAACAGAGAGGCCTTTGACGTGTACCTTGACATCTGTGATGACGATGACTTTTAAGAGCCCTGGCAGCTGTACTAGGAACCTGCAGTAGCAGATGGCCAAACTGAGTCTTGAGGGTGTTGAACCAACCAGCAAGCATTAATGAGGCCTCCCACTCTCCACTCAAGCACAGCTGTGTCTAAATAAACAGCTCACTTCCCCCAAGCACTTTTTTTGTGACAGTGCTGAAGGCCAAGGACAGATTCCCTGGGCCACCTAGTCTGGAAAACATTCACAGGGACCCAAAAGGATTGTCGTAATCCAACCTGGGGATTTAAAAAAGAATACCAGGAGATAGCCTCTGTGATGTATATGAATAAAGGGCCTTTAAATGGCATTTATGACTTGACCTCAAGGGTGGGGCATGCTTTTCCTGGAGCAGGGTGACCTAGGCTCCTCACAGGAAGTGGAATATAGCTTGGGACTTGACTTCCTATTATTAGTCTTAGTCTGTTCCGCGTTGAGTCAACACACAGCTTGCAGAGTCCCGGCGTCACAGTGTGGCGTGGTGCCCTGCCCAGGGGTGAAGAGAAGTTCCACTTTTGAGCTGCTTACAGCGTGGCGAAGCTTGCTTTCCCGGCAGTCTCTGCTACCATAGTTGGTGGTTTCTGGTGACGTTCAAGTTTGCAGCTGCGCAGTACGCCTGCGTTGGTAGACGTCGCCCCCTAGACTCTATTTCCCAATGTGCCTCGAGGTGCCGTGAGGGGTTGCGGGTGTTGTAGTCTCGCTGCCCTTCAGGCTGGTCCAGCAACCCGCAGGATGTCGGAGGTGCGGCTGCCACCGCTGCGCGCCCTAGACGACTTTGTCTTGGGGTCTGCGCGTCTGGCGGCTCCTGATCTAGGCGATCCACAGCGATGGTGTCACCGCGTCATCAATAATCTCCTCTACTACCAAACCAATTACCTTCTCTGCTTCGGCACCAGTCTCGCTCTGGCCGGGTGAGGGAGGGAGGCAGTGATTGGCTGAAGATACTAGCGGGAAGTAGGGTGGACTTGCGGGTATTTGAGGATGAGGAGAGGGAAACCTAAGGGGAAATGCTGGGCTGGGAAGGGCGAATTCGGTAGAAAAGGAAGGTCTGAGGGGCATGGATGGAAGGATTTGAAGGAGGCAGATTTTTGTTATAAGGAGGGTTGTGGGGGGAGGTGAGAGAAGACCTGGGTAGGAAAGCGGGGGAGGGGGGCTGAAGAGGAATGTGGGCTAGGAGGTGGGCCCGGATTTAAGGAAGGTCTGATATGGGGATGTGAGAGTACTTAAGAGGTTCAGTGATGTGAGTGATGTGGCAGATTAAGGGAGCCCTGGAGGGTTTAAGACAGAAGTGGGGGTGTAGTAAAGACAGGGTTTGCAAGGTGAGTTTGTAGAGAAGAGCCTGCTCATATTGGGCCCAGAGGGAAGACCCAGTGTTTAGAAGCTGGAAGCCAAAGACAGACAGTCTAGAAGAGGGTCTTGGGCAGGGTTAAGCCTGGGACTGAAACCGAGGACGGGTTCGTTCAAGCAACCGCGGGAGGGTGGTTCTATATGAAAATGGGGTAGTGGAGGGCCTTTTGAAAGAAAGGACACCTGGAAAGTGCCTAGTCTGCAAAGAGAAATGTGTATTGACTGAAAGCCTTGGTGAGGGATCTCCAAGGGTTAAGGTGAAGGAAAGGAATGTGGGAGCAGATCTGGGAATACTAGAAAGAAACCCTGCAGGTCTAAAGCCAAAGACCAGAGAAGTTTTGGGAGCCCAGGACCTCTAGCAGGATATGAGGATCTGATAGGACAGTAGTACTGAGGAATTGAGAGTTCACAGGAATCCCTGCAGGATGGACTAGATGGAGACAGGCCTGGTGAGACTATCTGCTAGGATGCTGATTCTGGAGCCAGGAAACAAACCTCTTGGGGTCCAGGATTTGGTGGATGGTGAGGTTCGCTGAGTGCCCTTGTTCCTGCAGGTACATTCGTCCACTGCACACCCTCCTGAGTGCACTGGTAGTGGTGGTGGCTCTCGGGGTGCTGGTGTGGGCTGCTGAAACCCGCGCAGCTGTGCGCCGCTGTCGTCGCAGCCACCCAGCTGCCTGCCTGGCTACAGTGCTTGCCATTAGCCTCCTCATTCTCTGGGCCGTGGGCGGCGCTTTCACCTTCCTGCTCTGCATCACGGCTCCGGTGCTTTGTGAGTCTACTCTCCCTGTTACAGCTGGGGAAATGGACAGCTCATGCTTGGACACCAGACCTACCCTGCACTGGTTCCTGGGCTAAGGGGACTGGAAACCTGGAGGACACACATGCCTCCACTAACTCTTCCCTGGCTTTGCTCCCTCTCCTGGGAGCATGCCTCTTTATTACCTTTGTGGGTCTTCAGTGTGAAGTGCCTTAAACTGTCCAAGTCCTGATTTACTGCAATGTCCTTCCTGGCCACATCCCCCATAGCAGGCTGGCCTGCCTCTGGGCCAATCTCCCCATTGTGGGCTGCAAGCTAAGGCCCCTCCCTGACCCACTCTTGGTATCGCCCACAGTGATCCTGCTGCATGCTTCACTGCGCCTGAGAAACCTTAAAAACAAGATTGAGAACAAGATCGAGAGCATTGGTCTAAAGCGGACACCAATGGGGCTGCTCCTAGAGGCACTGGGACAAGAGCAGGAAGCTGGATCCTAGGACCCTGGCATCTAGACAACCCCCACACCATACCCAAGATGGGAGCCTTTTCTCAGCCATTTAAAAACGATTCTAGAGCCCTCTGGCCTGTCAAAAATAAGACACCTAGCCCTATTACCTAGGGACCAAAGTCTTCCTCAGCACTGAATTGGAGACTCAGTCACTTACATCCGCCTTGAAACGGGGCTTTTAATCCAGTGTATCCATGGCCAATCTCAAAACAGGACCAAGAGATACTCCCCTAACCCAAATCTGGGACTCACTGGTTTTCCATACTTCAAATCTAGGGCCTGGAGCAGGACATTCTCAAATCTTGAACTCTAAACTAAGGATTTTTCAGACCCCATCCAGCTTGGAACCCAGGTTAAGACATGGCCAAATCTTGAGCTTAAATCCCAAGTGTCCTCAGCCCTAACCCCAATGAACCCTTGAGCCCAGATGACCCTAACCCTCAGCAGACCCAACAGCCTCCCTCCAACTCTGTTTAGAGGTTTCCTCCCTCCCCCACATTTTCCTGGTGTTGAGGACCAAGGTGTGGGGCTGCCTAGGGATAGCCCCAACTGGGAATGGAGCACATACATTAGCGTTCCTGCAACAATAAAGCCGGTTGAATCTCAAGCTAATTTGGCCTCTTGTGTGAAGTTCTTGTACCTCTTTTTTTGTTTTTGTTTTTCTTTTTTTAGCTGAAGATCGAACCCAGGGCCTTGCGCTTGCTAGGCAAGTGCTCTACCACTGAGCTAAATCCCCAACCCATCTTGTACCTTTCAATGAACAACCCCGTGGCTGTCTTCAGTTCTGCCAGACCATACCTGACTGGTTCAGTGCTGAAAGGGTGACGCCTATGGTCCTCACCTGCAGCCTCTCAATCAGCATTAAAACAGTGGGATGCAGAAGTGTGTGCTGTCATTTTGGATAGTCTCTCGTTATAAGTGCAGGGAGGCAAAGCAAGTGAAGTCAACACATGACAGCTGGACACAGTGAGCCCAGTAATTCCAGAGGACTGTGAGTTGTGGCTGGCCCTGGCTACATACTACAAAACACATGACACTATTGTAAGCTATTTCCAGTGCATTTTTTTCTTTCCATAAAAATATTTTTTTCCTGGCTAGGAATGGTTGTACATGCCCTTTATTCCAGTACAGATAGATCTCTGAGTACAAGGCCAATGCGGTCTACATAGTGAGTTCCAGGCCAGCCAGGGCTACGTAGTGTGTCCCTGTCCTGTCTCAAGTATATATATATATAATCTGGTCTGAACTGGCAGTGTGGGTTCCTGTACTGAAGCAGACAAAGAAGCAATCCAGGGGTCAGTTTACATATTTATTATAGAAATCCCCTTCCAGTGTGAGTAGTGTCTTGGGCCCAGATCCATCGGTACAAAAAGAAAATGTAACACCGGGTAAGGGGGCAGGGGAACCCCCAGCTCCAGAAAGTCACAGACAATATAGAAAACACAGCTTATGTGGATCTGTTTAAAAAGTGGTGAATAGAAGGAATGCCAAGGAGGACACGATGTGGCCTGTGGCCCATGGCCAGATGTTACCTGAGGGTTTTGCTGGCATCCCCTAGTTGCCAGGTTTAACCACTGCAGCATCCTAGGATGTGACACACTCAAATGGCTCTGCTTCTTGACAACCTCAGCAAAGAGGCCATGGGCAGAGACAGTGACAACAGCTCCTTCAGGGACCCCACCTAGACCTCCAACCTTCAAATGTGGACAGAAGCCCATCTGCCCGAGAACTCTGGTGGGAAGGAGTCCTGTTGACAGAGGTATCTTAACCCCCCGAGACTCTCTCTATATGGTCCATCTTGTTGAGGCGGGGTCGTGGCTCATGAATGGAACAGTCTGGGCATAGGAACAGGAATGAACCCAACCAGGAATGAGCTCAGTTTCCCTTTTAGAAAATCCCTAGTGTTGGGCAAAGACAGTGAATACTAAATCACAACTGTAAACAGAAATGGAGGAAGGGGCAGAGTCCCCAAATCATTATCCCCTCTTTGAAGCTAGCTGGGGCCCTCCAGTCCCCCAGCACAAGATGAGAAGAGAAGCAGGGGTATCGGACATCCTCCTGGGCCCAAAAAGAAGTCAGGGGTCCTGTGAGACCAAGCAGTTGCCCCTCAGGACCAAGAGCAACCACATCCCAGGGCTCAGCGAGGTCGACCATCTGTCCCCCAGACTGGAGTATTTCCAGAGCAACAAGGGCCTTATCAGGAAGGGTCAGACCAATGTCCCTGGTGTCTGGGGATCAGAACTGGAAGTCTGCTCCCCCTCTAGCGTCAGGTCACTTAAGCGAGCACTCAGCTCCGGGGGATACAGGAAGTCCGTGTAGTATCTTTAGAAAGGACAGCAGGAATCCGGAAGACAGGGAAGATGAGAGGGAAAGACAGACAGGACACACACAGAGAGAGGAAAAGAGACTTGTTAAAGAGGTGGAGACAGGCACAGGACAGCACCTTCAGGCTCTTAAGCATGGGGTATGCAGCTTGAAAGAGAAGACCAGGGAGTGCACGTCCTTTCCTCCCAGCACCCTGACCTCAAGGCTCACTGCCAGCTGTCAAGTACTGGGGAGAATAGAAAAAATCCTTCTACAGCTTGGGAAAGAACTCCTGCTACCAACATCCAAGATCCCCCTCCCCAGGACCCCAAAGACTAATGCAGGTTATGTCTGATAGTGACCCCATGCCAAGACTATAGCTAGTCTCCTTGTGGTCCCACTCATCAGCTATTTTGACAAAGTGCCCCCTGGTCAGGATACCTTCAGCATCTGATTCAACACCCCTACCCATCAGTAAAAGCACCCCCATACCTGCCGGAGACAGGGGGTGCTGTGAAACTCCTCGAGTGTGGGAGCGGTGCCTGGCTGGGAGGACCGTATAGTGCCTGGCCCACCTCATAGCAGCGGGCATGGAGGAAGGGTACGTGTGTTGGGCCCACATGTGGGAGCACAGGCCGGCGCTGGGGCCCCATGGCCAGTCCCGAATTCCGGATGTACCAGTCCCGGAGGCCCTCTAGGGCAAGGTTCTTATGGCCACCTCGCTCACCAGCTGGAGGTAGCCGGGTGGGTGGTGGCATCCAGAGTAATGGGTTTGGATGCACTTCCAGACCCTCCATAGCTTCTGGGGGCAGGCCACAGGGCTTGGAACGGATGGCACGGGTGTTGGGGTCTTTGCTGCGGAGAAGGGGGCTGCTGCCGTCAGCAGCATATATGGGTGGAGGACCAGGGAGCATGGCAAGGAGCCCATCTCTGCGGGAAAGGGGTCCTGGGACTTCAGGAGCAGGCAGCAGATCCCCCCAACCTGCCCCACCAGCACCACGGGGCAAGCCCCTGTCCAATGAATAGTCCAAGAGGAAGTCTCCACATACAGGTGGGAGCCGAGGGGGCCCACGGGATGCAGGGGCAGCTGAGCTAGGCCGGGCAGCCCGAGGAGGGTCTGGGGGGCCAGTGGTGCGGGAGGAGAAGGCAGGGACTGGTTGGGGGCGCTCATACAGCACCTCGCTGCTTTTGCAGACTGGGGGACCAGCAGCAGGGGGAGCCAGGGGGGCAGGTGGAGATACAGCTCCCCCAGCAGCTGCCCGGTCCACCAGCAGGGCCTCAGAGCTATTGCTGCGGCGGGTGCGAGCTGCGAAGAGCGAGGCCCGATCGGAAGCAGGGTCAGGCCGAGGAAAGCCCATCTGGGAGTCCTGACTACCGGACCACTGGCGAGAATGGAGGCCTTCCGGTCTGGAGAGCAGAGGTGCGGTAACAAGGGCAGGGTCAGAAAAAGAAGAACAATGATGAGTACCCTGACTGTCTCAACTCTTTCTGCGCATCCACTATCTCTAGAGTAGGACCAGTATTAGAAGCTGTGTGCATGTAGTTGCTAAGTAGTGCATGGAAAGGGCCACTGAGATTTGGTCCCAGACAGGGAAGTGTACACCGGGACAGGGCTGCAAGCTCTTAGGGTGATGTAAATGTTTCTGGGAATGCGAAGGAAGCGCTAGCTAAGGTAGGACACACACAGGCACTCTTCTGTTACCGGGAGCCCCTATTCTGCTAAGGCTATCCTCATGGTTCCTTTCTACCTCCTGGAGGAAGCCCTGGGCCTTATGGCCGGAACTAAAGGCTTTCTGAACTCTAACACACCATGTTTATGAACCATCCCCACACAATCGTCCCACCATGCACAGAGTGTATGCCCCCAGAAGACAGGGATTCTGTTCACAGCATGGGAAAAGTAGGCATTTAAGTATTTAAGAAACACTAAAGTGTTTCGAGGCTGACTCTAGTTCAAAAAATTTGCATGAGTTCAAATGTCAGAACTTCGGTTTACTCACAAGTTACTTAATTAACCTTTCCATGCCTCAGTCTCCACACCTACAAAATGCAAACGGCACCTCCTCAGAGGGATCTTAGGATGATAAAGGAGTTGCTCTCCACCACAAATGCTGCCAGTTAGTAGCAGACAGTAGGCATTTGATACATGCTATCCAACATGCACTGTACCTGTGTCTTTCAAAGGCAGATATTACACTCACTTCACAAATGAGGAAGGAAAGAGTCAGAGAAAGAAAATGGCTTATCCAAAAAAACAAAAAACAAAAAAACACCGCAGCAAAGCCCATACTCAATCTTTCATGCCTCTGCCTCCAATTCCCACTTCAACTTCTCTCCACCTTTCAAAGCCCAGTTGCCCATGTCCCACATCTTCTGGTAATTTCTAGTCAACATCTACAGTTAGAACGAAAGGTTTCCTCCTCTGATACTCAGACCCACCCTCAAGAGTCCCCTTACTTGCAGAGCCGGGGGCCAGTGCCCCGGGTGAGGACAGGGGTAGCAGGCACACTTCGCCCCTCAAAACTGGAGGCACTCCTGGGCAGCGAGCGGGTGGGGCTAGACAGAGATGGCAGGCCCACATCGGGACCCAGGTTAGAAACTGCACCCACCAGTAGGCCCTCCTGCCAACCCAGGCTCAGGACCCCACTCCGAGACCCGGGAAAGGGGGAAAAGGTTCCTCTTTACCTGGTGGGACTGGCCACAGAGTTGCGCCGGCTCTTCAGGTCCCCGTAAATATCTGATGGGGGAGGCTTCCATGGGGCTCGCCGCTCAGGGCTCCCCCCAGATACTGCCCGAAACTGGTCCCAGGCCTTTGGTGGTGAGGGGCGCTCAGTTAGAGAGAAGCAGCTATGAGGATCCTCTGGGTAGGAGAGAGAATAGGGTAGAATTCAAAGAGAGGGCCGGAAGGGGCAGGGCCGGGCAGGTTTAAAGGGGAGGGGCATGGGCAAGCTAAGAGGTGAAGCATGGCAAATGCAGAGGCCGCCCTGCAGGTCTAGGGCAGAGGAGGCAGAGAGGTGAAGCAAAGGATACCTGGGAGCGAAAGGAGGAGGGGCTGAACAAAACAGGATATTCCGAGAGGACACAGGAGTGGGGTGAGCTCAGGGTGAGGGGATAGTTCTCACCATTATCGTGACTGGCCCCTGACTCTGAGAGGGAGCTGCTCTCCGAGTGCAGAACTCCATCCTCTACAGGTGAGAAAGGGGAAAGCAGTCTGTCACTCCAAGGTCTGGGCTCCATCCCTTACACCACTGGATAGGCGCCTCTGTGTATTCTGCCTTCTGCCTCCTGACTCTGACGCCTCCCCAAGAGCCCATCTTTGCCAGACACAGACCTATAATCCCAGCTACCCAAGAGGCTCCAGAAGTGGTGTGTGTGTGTGTGTGTGTGTGTGTGTGTGTGTGTGTGTGTGTGTGTGTATGAGAGAGAGAGAGAGAAAGAGAGAGACAGAGAGAGAGACAGAGACATACACACACACACACACACACACACAGAGACAGAGACAGACAGAGACAGACAGAGACAGACAGAGAGGGGGGGGGAGTTCTGCCTGGACTATGGAATGTGTTCAAGACCAGCCTGGGCAACTTACCAAAATCCTGTCTCAAAATAAAGTAAAAACAAAACAAAGGAGCCAAGCAGTGGTGGCGCATGCCTTTAATCCCAGCAGAGGAAGGGGGATCTCTGTGAGTTTAAGGCCAGGCTGGTGTACCGACTGAGTTCCAGGACAGCCAGGGCTACACCGTGAAACCCTGTCTCAAAAACAAATAAAAAAATACAAAACAAAACAAAACAAATAAACAAACAAAAACAAAAAAGCAAGGAGCTGGAGAGATGGCTCGGTGGTTAAGAACACTGGCTACCCTGGCAGAGGACCTGGGTTCAGTCCTCACACAACAGTCCAAAGGTTTCAAAGCCTCCACAAGCATCTGTGTGCATGTGGTAAACGTAAAAAAATGAATAAGTCTTTTTAAAAACAAAAATAAAAAGCCAAGTGGTACTGGTGCATGCCTTTAATCCCAGCACTTGAGAGGCAGAGCCAGGCGGATCTCTGTGAGTTCAAGGCCAGCCTGGTCTACAGAGTGAGTTCTAGGACAACCAGAACTGTTACACAGAGAAACTCTGCCTCAAAAAACCAAAATAAGTAAACAAATAATAAAATAAAAATAAAAAAGAGGACTGCTATGTAGTTCCATGGTAGAATGCTTATCTAGAATGCTGGAGGGCCTAGGTTCAACCCTACCATACATAAAAATATCTACCTTTACCTGAATTCAAGCCTATCATGAACTCAAGTATTCATCTTCCTGTGGCCTACTGTTCAAGACCACTCTCTCTCTCTTTTTTTTTAAAGATTTATTTATTTATTACATATACAGTGTTCTGCCTGCATGTGTCTTTGTGGGCCAGAAGAGGGCACCAGATCTCATTACATGATGGTTGTGAGCCACCATGTGCTTGCTGGGAATTGAACTCAGGACCTCTGGAAGAGCGGCTGGTGCTCTGAACCTCTGAGCCATCTCCCCAGCCCTCAAGATCTCTCTTAACCTCAAGTCAGGTTATCACAATTCTCCTTGAGGGGTGAGTCCCTTAAGTCCTGCTCACCTCTCTGCTTTCAATGGCTGCTCTGCCTCTCCACCATTCCCATATGCATTAGCCACAGTCCATTCTCATGACCATTTTTCACTCACTGGAGAGATGTGGGACCCAGCTTACCTTGGCTGAGCTGAGCAAGGCGTGTGCCCAGGCAGACACCCTGGGCATTGACTAGTGCTCCGGCAGATAGCTGGAGCACAGGGAGGCCAAGGCGGCCTCGGAAGTCCCTGAGCTGCTCCTCCAGCTCATGCAGCCTCCGCAGTGCATCAACCTGTACCTGGCGCCGCCGCCGCCTCTGCTCTCCACTAAGGTCAGGGGCCAGGGCCAGGCGTCGGGCGGCAGCTGCGATCTGCTGCTGCACTGACACCTCCCGCTCCAGGGCCTCAAGAGCCAGTTCCTGCACAAGCCAAAAGGGGGGGCATAGGACTAAATAATAGAAATGACTACCCAGAAGAGTGGAGAGTTGACAGAGCCCATCTACACCGGAAGTGGGGCCTGTTCTTCCTGGGGGAGTCTGTTTGCCCAGGGAAGGAGTTTCTTCTTCCTCTGGGAACAGGATGAGGAAGTAGGCCTGTGTATCTTGTAAAGATAGGGAGCTTGTCTTGAGGCAGTTGGGGTCCAGTACTGCATGGGGAACCCACCTGTTCAAACTCTTTCCCTCCTTAACTCGGCCAAGTCCTGGCTATAACCTCCATTCTGCCCCTCAGCAGCACCATCTTGCTCCCACACCCAACTGCTTACCTCAGCAGGACACAAGGAGTGGTGACTTGGGTTTGGGTGTGGTGGAGGGTACACACGAGCAGCAGGGGGCCTCCGGCGTACCAACTGAGGACGTTCACCAGGCTCCAGTGGGCACTCGGGGGGCAGCTGGCCAGTTAGCTCCTGGAGGGGACGGGACAGAGACTACAAGAGTCAGTTGGAGCGATGGCATAAAGTAGTGTAAGGGTGCAAGAAACTATCCCTCCCAAGGGGCCTACCCCTGCTCAATACTCCACATGTACTAGGTCTCCTCCTCCTCTCAAGAGCTCTACCACCAGTGTAGGAAGTGTGGACTCTAAGGCCCTCAGTGGCAAAAAAATAAAAATCTCTGAGCCATTGGGCAAAGGAATTTTTGAAATGTGGAGCCCAGAGTTCTTAGTTTTTATAATTATAAAAGCCCACTCTATATGCTGCATATATAACATGGGCTGCATCTTCTGAATCCCATTAGAGTGTGTGTGTGTGTGTGTGTTTGCGCAGACCACAGGCCAATCTCAGATGCTGTTTCTCAAAATACTACCTACTTTTTTTTTGAGACAAAGTCTTACTCACTAGCTTGGGACTTGCTGATTAGGCTAGCCTGGCTGGTGAGCAAGCTCCAGGGAAGCCATCTGGCCTCCACTTCCCCAGCACTAGGATTCCAAGTGCTGACCACCATACCTATTTTGCATGGGTTCTGCAGTTGAACTCAGGCCCGGATGCTTACATGGCCGACTGAGCTAACCCCCGAGCCCCCGAAGCCTATTATTCCTTCAGGAAAAGTCTGTGGCTGCTCACACTAGGAAGGGTAAAAGCAGAGCTACAGTCAGGTGTGGTGGATCATGCCTATAATTGCAGTTCTTGGGAGGCTAAGACATGAGCTAGAGATCACCACAGGCTACAGTACGAGTTCTAGGTCAGCCTGGGCTACAGAGTAAGACTCTGCTCAGAAAACAGATGAATGGATAGACAGAGGGAAGGGAAAAATAACTCATCCTGTGTCCCTTTAGGATGGACTCTGTTGCCCAATTTTGGAAACAGCTTTCACTTTTGAGGGTTTGGGAAGGTTTTAAATTATTCACAAGTGACTATGGGTCTGCATCATGTTTCATTAATTCTGTGACCTCTAAGTCAAACTTGGAGGACACCCAGGGTGACAAGAACACTCCTAACTGGCAGCCAAGCAGTTAGGCACCTATCACAGCAGTCTGCCAGCTTAGGCAGCCTGGCTCTCGCCCTTCCCGCCTGCCAGCCCTGGGGCCAGGCCCTCACCGCCTCCTGCAGACACACTTTCCTGAGCTCTTGAAGCTTGAGGCTCAGGGCCTCTTGCAGAACCCGCTGGCGGTCAAGCAGCCCTCGAAGACGCTCTGACTTCACCTGGGGGGCAGCCTCTCCAAACAGGGCAGCTGCACAGGGGGAGCAAAGGTCAGGATAGCTACTACATCCTGGAGCAACTGGGGGGCCAGGGACCCACCCTCCGCAAGCAGACACACGGAGACGCTGGGCAGGGAAGGGCAGCAGGAAGTGGAAGCCGCTGCTGACCTGGGGCATTGAAGGTAGGAGAGCTGATCAGCTGACCTTTGACTTCCATCCTTGTACTGTTTGGAGGCTGTGGCTGACAGCTGGACAAAGCCTGGCAGTGACACAGCACAGGAGGCATTAAGGAGATACATCCCATGCCACGTCCCCCTCCCCCCCCCCACCCGCCCCATCCCTGCCCAGTCCCACTTCCCACACTCCAGCTAGGACCATGAAGTACCCTGGGTCCCACCGGCCTACCTGGCCTGCCTGCTCAGATTCTGTGTCAATGTCTGGACCCACTTGGCCTGGTCCCTTGGTTCCCTTCCCATTGAGTGCTAACACAGTAAGTGGGAAGCTGGGAAGACTCACAACGCCTCCTCAGAGGCCCATAGGCCACACAGAGCCAGGAGTCTCACCTAGGGAGAGAAGTCATGGTACACATTCAAGTGAGTATAGCAACAGTGAGCTCTGGGTGCCCGGAACAGTTACTTTGCCATGTCACAAGGACTCCTCAGGCAGGAGCTCCATCATTATTACCTTTTCCAGCCCAGTAAAGGACACAGCATAGGACAACTCTTCCGGTCGTATGCAATCCCCCAAAACAGCAGCTCCAACCCCACCAACTGTCTCTTGAGCACCTCCATCAGCTTTAGGACTTTTGCCCAGGGTGTGGCCACAGTCTAGGGAAACTGTTTTCAACCTCTCACCTCTGGAACATTGTTTCTCATTTAACATTTTGGGGCTGTTTTGGTTTGGGCACATGGTCTCACTCTGTAGCCTGGGCTAGCCTGAAAGTCACTATGTTTAAGCTGGTCTTGAACTCATGGCAAGCCTCCTGCCTTAGCCTGCCACATGCTGGGGTTAAAGGCCGGCACTATCATGGCCAGCTCATTCTGGGGCTTAAATGCCCCTTTCAGAGGTGGCCCCTGAGTGACGTCGTCCCACAGCTCCTGCTGAACAAGGGAGAGTCCCTCCCTGCGTTGCCATTTGGACAGGAAGCATGTCTGCCCCAGTGTACTGGTAGCTCCAGCTACCCCAGACACTACTGCACACAGCAAGTAGTCCACAAACGTATACCAGCTGGCTGGACAAGTGTGACTGAGCAGAGCTGGCTCTCTACTTGTCCTAATTCCATCCTGCTGCCCTGATGTAGCAAGGAGTGCCCCTTGACCACAGGGTCCCTCCAGCCCCTCTTCGCTTCCACTCTGTTCTGAGGCCAGCACAGAAGCTACCCTGCTGGGATGGGTGAGGCGCGCCATCCAACAGCCAGAGATAACACATTTTCTGCCTCTCTTTTCTGCCCTGGATGACCACGGAGCCTGCTTGGCTAGCAGCCAGCCCTCCTTCTGCTTCTCTGGAGTTTGCTCTCTCCTCCCATATCCTGCTCAGTCCCCAACTGGGCAACCAGGTGACATCACCTCCCACCACCTGTCCTAACCTACCTTGAAATTCCCAGCTTGTCATGGTGTGCTAGAGAAGACCCAGACAACCAAGGAAGCCTGGCTAGAAGCTCCTTCCCCGTTTTCCTACCGTGGGGTATAAGCAAACGGCCTCTTAGGTACCCTAGTTTCTCTGTAGTCTTCCTGACTGTCCCACAGGGTCTGTATCCTTCCTCCAAAGGACTCATGCATTACCCCAAAGCCTTTTCTACAAATCCAGCCAGTGTGTGCACTGCAGACGGTCCCCCCCAAGCCCACCCATCTGAGGTTCAACACTCCAGCACGACAGGGTTTCTTGGATACCTCACCTTAGCTTCCTCTGTCCCTCAGCTCCCAGAACACCTGCTTTCCCGACCCATTTTAGTTTGGAAAACTTTCACAAGGCTTGCCTGAACTCTCCTCCACCCCAACAGAAACCCAACTTCCCCGACCCCTGGGCCCATTCACCCAGCTCACCAACATCAGTCTCCTGCTCCACACCAGAGTGCCTCAATCCCTCCTTCTTTAGCAAATCTGAGCATCCTGGAAGTCAACACAGGGTCCAGAAAGGAACCCCGACTCCACCCTGTCAGTCTGACCTCTGGGACATAGCTGGGGCATGAGTCATTGGGTCACTGGGCAGGCGAGACACAGGTCAACGCCCCACACCTCCATACCTGACTCAGAAACCTTTGCTTTGGCTCTCCTCTGATCTGCACACTCGCCTTGGGACTTAGGACTGCCTCACACCAAGACGAGACGGTAAAGAAGCAATCCACCACCACCCCTGCATCACTAAGGCACCCTCACACAAACCTCTGAGACCCTTGTCTTGTCATTCTGTTGTCCTGTTGCTGGGATAGATTGCAGCGAGAGCCACAGAGGGCACATGCGGGAACACACACACACACACACACACACACTCACACACTCACACACACACACCCAGAGGCAGGCCCAGCAGGTTTTTCAGGTCTGCCCTTCTGACACCATAGCCGAGAAAAATTCCTGGCTCTAATGACTGTTTACAACCAAGATATTTCACCTGGGTGGCACTCCAATGCTGTCAATGAGAGCCCCCATTTCCACATCCTGCCACCACTTGATCAAAGGCATACGCAAAGTCTGCACTGCTCCCCAGTGCTCCCCAAACGTACAGCACACCCCCTTCCATCACTCTGGTGAACAAATAGAGGGAGGAACAGACGCCCGAACAGCAGTGGTTTCTAAATAGTTCAGCTGGTCTTTCCCGAGCCGAGAGCCCTGGTAAAGAGGCCACCCTGAAGACCCTGGGAGAAGAAGTGAGCGATGGGGAAGCGAAGATGAGGATGAGTCTCTCTGCCCCATCCCTGATCCTCCATTTGCAACTAAGAACTCTTATCAAGAAAGGAAACTGACACCAGGTGGTGGTGGCGGCGGCGCACGCCTTTATTCCCAGCACTCGGGAGGCAGAGGCAGGTGGATCTCTGTGAGTTCGAAGCCAACCTAGTCTACAGAGATCCAGGACAGGCACCAAAGCTACACAGAGAAACCCTGTCTCGAAAAAAATCCCTCCCTCCCCCCAAAGAAGGGAACTGGCCAGGTGGGCATTTGCCCTGTTCCCCAGGCCCCCTGTACTGAACACTATCGCTACCCTGTACTGTCCATGTACTCCTTCCACAGAGCATGCTCTCTGGATGTTGACTTCAGGACGCTGGACCCCAGCCCAGCCCTCAATTCCTGTGCCTTCACTGTCTCACACCCCGGCCCATTGCTCCGAGGTACTCACCAACGCCAGAGTGCTGTCTGAAGCTTCGAACAGCTCAAAAAGAAGAGTTTCTCATCCAGGCCCTCGCTTTCCTGGCAGTAGATGTGAAGAGCAGCGACTGCTGTCTTGGCTGCCTCCCACTAGGTAAAGGCCCAGCCTACCTGGACAGGAACTGGGCTGGCCCATACCTCTTAACCCTTACCTGCCTGCTTCCACGGCTAGGGCCACTCCTGGGGAGGCGGTCTCAGGGGCCAGGGGCCTCACTCAGTGCCCACAGGGCCAAGAAGAAAGCATAGAACTCTCTTCTGACTGCAGACACCTAGGAGAGAACTGGGGGAGAAGCGCAAGGAGCTGTGGGAGGAGCCCCTGCCTCTCCTGCTACCGAGACTCCCCCAGGCCACTGGAGTCTGCCTGGACAAGGTAGCACCTCAGAGAATGGGGGCTCGGAAGCTGTGAAGTACACACACACACACAGACACACACACACACACACACACACACACACACACACACTCACACGCGCCTGCCTGGACAAGGTAGCACCTCAGAGAATGGGGGCTCGGAAGCTGTGAAGTACACACACACACACACCTATAAAAGGTAGCAGCACCTCATGGCATGGGGTCTAGGAAGCTATGAGGTACACACGCATACACACACCCCTGGGTTTTTTACTCTGAGCACAGTGCATCACCTTCTCCAGGCTCTTAGCCTTCCCTCACAGAGCAAGGCAGGGATAAGAGAAGGTCTTAGGAGCAATTTCTTCCATAATTAGGATAATGGTTTTCTAAGTTGCAGAGAGAAGTTAACAGGGTTTCTCTGTATAGCAGCCCTGGCTGTCCTGGAACTTACTCTGTAGCCCAGGTGGCCTCGAACTCACAGAGATCCGCCTGCCTCTGCCTCCTGAGTGCTGGGATTCAAGGAAGACCTGTGCCACCACCGCCCCACAGAAAGCTAACCTTTCTAAGGAGAGACCAGATCTCAAGACACTACCTTCCAGAGTCCAGGAAGAAATAATCCTGGTAAACAGACTATAATAACATTTCTGGCCTGGAGCAAAGCTTTATGGCAGGCAAGGAAACTGAGAACTCCCTATAATGCCTCTCAACACAACCCTACCTGTGCTCTAATCCTGTCCTGGGCACATACCAAACATCCTCTACTCCAGGTAAGACGATCTGCTTGGTGACCTAAGCTGGGTCCCTCCCTTAGAGACGCCCCTGCCATGTATGACCAGGGCGCGTGGTTAGGCTGTTCCCTCGCACACTGGGACGGAGAGCCTAGAGGAGTTCCCTCAGTCACATGAGACTTCCCGCGAACCTTTCTTCCCCTTTCTTCCTGGTTGTGAAATTTATGATGTGACACACAAAGGACCCTTTCATCTCCTTCCCTCTTTCCCTCCTTTGGTGTGCTGGTGGAGACAAGCAGCAGGCAGGCGAGCACTGAGCTGAACACTGCTGGGGACTACACTATTTTTTCTTTTTTCTTTTCTTTGATTAATCAATCAATTAATTAATTTGTTTATTCTGGTTTTTCAAGACAGGGTTTCTCCGTGTAGCTTGGAGCCTATCCTGGATCTTCCAGAGGACCTGAGTTCAATTCCGAGCATCCATGTCAGGTGGCTCATAACCGCCTATAACTCCAGTTGCAGGGGGTCTAATACCTCTAGCTTCTAAGGGTACTTGTGCACATGTACACACACACACACACACACACACACACACACACACACACACACGGTTAAAAATTAAAATTTTAAGAAATCTTAAGATTTGGCCAAGCAGTGGTGGCACATACCTTTAATCCCAGCACTCGGGAGGCAGAGGCAGGTGGATCTCTGAGTTCGAGGCCAGCCTGGTCTACAGAGTGAGTTCCAGGACAGCCAGGGCTACACAGAGAAACCCTGCCTCAAAAAAAGATTAAGTTATTTATTTACTTACTTACTTTATTTTGTTTTGGAAACAGGGTCTTACTATGCAGTCTCGAGTGTCCTGGAACTCGCTGTGTAGACCATGCTGGCCTCAAACTCATAGGAACCCACCTATCAATGCTTCCCAAGTCTGGGGATTAAAGGCATGTGCTACCATGCCCAGCTTATTATTTTTACTTATGTGCACGAGTGTTGGCCTGAACATATGTCTGGGAATCATGTGCCTGCAGTGCCTGTGGAGGCCACAAGAGGGCAACAGACCCCAAGACTGGAGCAACAGATGGTTGCAAACCATCACGTGGGTGTTGAGGATTCAATCTGGCTCCTCTGGAAGAGCAGGCAGTGTTTTTAATTGCTGAGCCATCTCTCCAGTCCCAACAATTTTGTTTATTTGTTTGTTTGTCTGTTTTTAAAGAACAATAAATCTGAGGCTTCTCTGAGAGATGGCTTAGTGGTTAAGAGCACTTGCTGCTCTCCTAGAGGACTGGGGTTTGATTCCCACAGTACCCATATCAGGTGGCTCACAAGCACCTTCAATTCTAGTTCTAGGGGGGGAACCAAGGCCCTCTTTTGGCCTCTGTGGGTACCAGTACACATGTGCCATATATGGACACAGACACATGCACATAAATAAAAATAAATCTGAAATAATAATACTATTAAATCCACAGAGGTAGACTAGTTTAGAAGTGGGAAATCGACAGTAATTCCTGGGCCAAGAAGACAAGTGGGGCTGGCTGAGTCACCCCCACACATTAGTGTCCATTCACGATGGTTTTCAGTACTGGCAATTGAACCTAGGGCTCTGTGCACGCTAAACACGCACTCTCCACAGAACTGACTATATATAGCTCTAGCCCCCCAATTTTAACAGGCCAGGAGATGGGCTAGCCTCTAAACACACATGGACTCTGTACAGATAGTAAGTGGTGAGTCGGGGATTGAACTCTACTTCCTAGCCATGTGGCTGCTCCGAAAACTCACTTTTCTGTGCCTCAATGTCCTCATCTGTTAAACTGGAAACTGGGGCTGTGGAGGGAACATTACAGGGACTCGGAGACCTCCTCAATGTCAAATTATAGAACAGCTGCCAGGCACGGTGGCCTTTAATCCCAGCACTAAGGAACTCTGTGAGTTCGAGGCCAGCCTGGTCTACAGAGTGAGATCCAGGACAGCCTCCAAAACTACACGGACAAACCCTGTCTCAACAACAACAACAACAACCCCCCCCCATAAAAAAACTTAAAAAAAAAACTAGAAACAGATGCTCACGGAGTTATTACAAGCAACTAATTTAATTCCTTTACAGCTTGCTAGGACACAGCAACTGGCTGGGTATCGGTACCCAAAGTACACTGCTGTTATAATTATGAGTATTCCTCCCCAATGAATCAAACAGATATATTTGGATGCTTTTTTTTTTTTTTTTTTTGACACAGAGCTGGTATCATTCAGCCTCACCCAATAAATCTGAAACAGATGTTTGTTTTCTCTCTTCTTGGGTAACCTTGTCTGAATTCTCACTATCCAAAATCAAGAACTGAAAGTACTCATGACGCCAAGGAGATGGGTGGGGGGAAGGAGGGGAAAACGCTGACAAAGCAAGCCTAACAATGGGAGTCTGGATTCCCAGAAGTCCTGGAAGAGCCAGATACAATGTCTCAGGTCTGTAATCGCCTGCGGGCAAGATGGGAGGCAAAGACAAGAACTCCCCTGAAGCACTTGGGCCAGCTAGCCTGTGATCCACAGCACCGCTAGCCTGTGATCCACAGCACCGCTAGCCTGTGATCCACAGCACCGCTAGCCTGTGATCCACAGCACCGCTAGCCTGTGATCCACAGCACCGCGGCAAAGGAGACACCCTACCTCAAACAAATGAGAAGTGGGACCAACACCTGGAGAAGCCCTTCCACACCCATACATCAGCCCTCACACACGAGGACACACATACACCAAAATAAAGGGTAACAGCAGGATACCCCAGTGGGTACAAAGGTGCTTGCCATCAAGCTTGAGGACTGAGTTCAATGTCTAGGACTCAACATGGTGCAGGAAGCTAGCTGACTCCTAAAGGTTGTCCCCACCCCCACCCCCCAACACAAAATCATCCCTGACTTCCACATATGAAATAAATGTAAACAAATACTTAAAATTGTCAACAAAGAATTAAACATATTCAGATGCACTTGAGATACACAGAGCTGGTATCTCAGCCTCTAAAGTCTCCCTTCTTGCTAAAAGCAGCCATATTTGAAACAGGCTCCTCTGTGTGTCCCCTCCCCCATTCTCTAACTCATCATTAAAAAAGGCAGGAACTGGGATAGATGTGATGTATGCCTGTAATACCTGCACCAGGGAAGATGAGACGGGAAAATCAGGAGTTCCAAGCCAGGCTGGATAGTGAAATACCGTCTCAAAACAAAAATCAAACAAACAAAAAAAAAAGCAAGGCCAAACCATGGTGGCGCAGAACTTTGATCCCAGCACTCGGGGGAGGAGGGGGGCAGAGGCAGATGGATATCTGTGAGTTCCAGGACAGCCAGGACTGCTTCACAGAGAAACCCTGTCTTGGGGGAAAAAAATGACGGAACCAAACACATTTCAGATAACACTGATACATTGTCACAACTGTATCTGATTCAAAGAATCTGCCTGCCAGTGATGAAACACAGGGTCTTGGATATCTACTTCTGAACAACATTCCTAGCCTCTAAACATATTTTTCAGTCAGTCATTAAAATGCAGAAACAAATAACTTCAGATAACTTAGTATTTTTCACTGTCTGAAGTCCTGGAAGTTTTCCTCTCTCATAACTTACCTACCAAATAGAATGGGACAAGAGTAACCTCTGAGTTGGTATTAGGTCTATATAAATGTTTTTGATAAATAAAATGGGTCTGACATTCCTTATTCAAACTCACAATTCTGAGACTAACATATTAGCCTCTTGCTATTTCTCCCTATTCATCCTCATAATCAAGTTTTGCACAGCAGAGAAATCTCCATTTCATTGTTACTACTAGATGAGCCTGAATTTTTATTTATTTTCTCCACAACACCAGGGATAAAACTCAGGGCGTTATCCAGCTATATCCCTAGCCCATTTTGTTTGTTTGGTTGTTGTTGTTTGTATTCTTGGGACAGGGTCTCACTATGTAGCTCTGGCTCTCCTAGAACTCACTCTGTAGACCAGGCTGGCTTTGAACTCCCAGAGATCCACCTGCCTCTGCCTCCCAAGTGCTGGGATTAAACATGTGCAATACCATCACCTGGCTTGTCTTCCAATTTTTAAAAAATGTCTTGCCAGGGCCTACACAGGTCTGCACCAGGTCCTCTGCATATATAGTTCAGCTTTCAGTTTAGAATTTTGTCTTGTTTTGGTTTTTGAGACAGGGTTTTTCTGTGTAGCCCTGGAACTCACTCTGTAGCCCAGGCTGGCCTCCAACTCAGAAATCCACCTGCTTCTGCATCCCGAGTGTTGGGATTACAGATGTGCGCCGCCACCGCCCGGCTCAATTTAGTATTTTTATGGGACTCCTGAGTGTGTGAATGAGTGGGTCTCTGGTTCTTGTGCCTTCTCTTAGGGTTCTTTTCCTTCTGTAGTTTGCCTTGTCCAACTTCAATGTGACGATTTTTGTTTTATCTTATTATATTTTATTATCTTATTTTGTTAGAAAATATAAAAGTATCCTGAAAAAAAAAAGAGAGAGAGAGAGATGTGGCTTGCCAGGCATGGTGGTGCACACCTTTAATCCCAGCACTCAGGAGGCAGAGGCAGGAGGATCTCTGTGAGTTCAAGGCCAGCCTGGTCTACAGAGTGAGTTCCAGGACAGCTAGGACTACATATCAAGACCCTGCCTGAAAATTAAAGAATAAATAAATAAACAAATAAATAAATAATGGGTCTTGCTATTTTCTGGGCTGACCAGAGACTCCTGGGCTCAAGTGAAGCTCCCACATTTGCTTCTTGAGTAGCTGGAGATGCAGGGTTATCACACTACCAAGCTAAATGAGCCTGATTCCAACATCCAGCAATGGTCACTGCCTATACCCACACACAACACACCCCACACAGAGACCCTTATGGATGGGATGGGTTAGCACCCAAATGTCTATTGTTAACTTCACGAGAGGAAAAAAGAAATCCCTTCCCTCATCCCACCCCTACCAAGTCCTAAAGCCTCTGACCTAGAATAGTTTTCTTGTTTTGTTTTGTTTCATTGGTTCCAAAAAGCAGGGATCATACCTGCTAGGATCAAAATCAGGTGAAGCAGATAACATGACTTCAAAGATTCATACACACCCCGTGTGTCTTAACTTAGTATCTTTTCAATCTCCATACCTCCCTCACCCAACATGGGACGGCCCCCAATATAGAAAGACTGGAAATATGATCCAGACCTCTCAGACTCCCAGAGCGTCAATGAATAATTTAGGGTGTTCTTTCACATTTCGGGAGAGCGGGCGGTGGAGGAACATTTCCATGCATTCCTAGGGCAGACGGGGTTGGGGAAAGCCCATACAAAAACCCCACCTGCCACAAAGAGCTTACAGGGCTACTGGTTTCTGTTAAAAGCAGTATAAAGAACATACTTTAGAAGCCCTGAGAATAACAGAGCTCTCAAGTTCTGAGGCAAGGTATAATGAGACCCAGAGCACATAAGGGATGGGAAATGAGTATTAGGAAGGAGGAGGGACTGAATAAGTTGGAAGGTTACAATAACAAGTAAGACAGGAGGCCTGGTTTTGGGAATGGTATGGGAGGTTAGGACAAGAATGAGTGCATGGTATAAAAGCAGACAGAATGATTATTACAAGTTCCACACCAGCCTAGGCTACATAGTAAGGCCCTGTCTTTAAAAAATAAATAAATAAAGGCTGGGCATGGTGGTGGTATATGCCTATAATCCCGGCACCCCAGAGGCAGAGGCTAGAGGAGCACATCACATGTTTGAGGCCATCCTGGACTACACAGCAAGTTCCAGGACAGTCAAGGCTACATAGACAAATCCCGTCTAAAAAGAAGAACAGAGCCGAGACAAAACGCTGGATAGAAGAAAGAAAAAGCCCCCGGAAACAAACAACAGTACAGAAGGCAGAGATGAAGGGAAGGAAAGGGCAGGTTCCGGTGGAGGTCAGGAACAAGAAAAGACCAGGGCAGAATGAAGAGAGGGATGAGGCGGTGGTGGGAGAGAAAAAGGGAAAACGGATGGAGCTCAGCAGTGGTAGTGGGGGCACAGTACAGGAGGGTACAGAAGCCAGAGGTCAGCAATCAGGATAGCACTGGAACAAATTAGGGTTAGAGGGTCAGAACATTTGCCTGGAAGGAATTCAGAGACTGGATAAGCATTTGGAGAACAGTGTGGTCAAGCATCAGATCAGAATCCGGAGTTAGGGCTTCAGGGATAGGATAGGGTCAAACAGGGACCTGGACCAAAGACAAACCTGGACAAGGCTGGGGAACAGAACTGGGCTTGGCGGACAAAGAAGGGGTTCAAGACCACAGCACGTCAAAATATAGTTAGGTCAGGGGTATGAGGACTAAAGGCTCTGGGCCAAGGACTTCGGGGTTTAAAAAGGATGTCGACAGAAGAGACCGGGGTCAGAGGTGGGAGCATAGGGTCAGAGACTGTAAGTGCGCGTGCAGGTCCATCCTTGTGGATGTTTCGGGGCCTTGTCCCGCCCTGTCCCCACCCTTCTTCTCCTGGCAGGAACGGTTACTCACCGAGGGTCCTCGCACCGCCGTGCAGGTGGGGTCGGTAGAGGCCGACAGGCATCTAGTGGGCGCGCCTTCCCTCGCAGCGCCCCGCTCGTCCCTGGGAGCGCGCCTCCTCGCTTCTGCTCCCTACCTCTGGGCCGCGTTCGACCGCACGCACTACCGTTAGCCTTCGGGGGCAGATGGGGGACCCCTAGATGGTGGGAGAGGTGCACCGGCCCCGCCGTGGGCGGCGGCCCCGCGCACCTCACCTTTAACTCGGGATGTCCGTTGCTGGCTGCACAGCCACCTCCGGCGCTGAGCGCGAACCTAGGAGGCTGGAGAACGAGGGGGGCGGGGCGCGGGACCACAGCAGCGGCAGACACAAAGTGCGCAGGCGCCAGCTTGGGTCTTCGATTTTCCTGCTTTGGGAGCGCCAGGAATGAAGAAGCCGGGAGCGTGTGCGCAGGCGCCTTTTTGGGCTGTGGAACCCTAAGCCGCGCCCCCTAGGTGAGCCAACCGGAGGCCCTGACTCCAAGTCACTCTTGCCCCAAGACAGTATCCCAAATGCTATCTATAAACCTTTATCACGCCTCTAAAGTACCCCCAACGACTCCTTTTACCATCTCTTAGATGCTCCCCCAAACGACCTTCCATCATCCTCCAAATTATATCCCCAAAGTATTGTCTTTGATCCCAAGCAGTACCTCCAGGCCATTCTCTGCTGTAATTGACCTGCACCAACGCACAACTCTATTGATCGAGCATGCAGAAGTCATTTGTTGGCCCGAGGCTAGACCCGCAAGTTACGGTCCATGGATGTCAAAATTACATGCACCGATTTTTTTCATAAGTACATCCTTGGAGTGTGCACTTCAAGCTACACTCCAGCAGCCTCCAAATCAGTCTTTACATCTGAGTTGCACCCCCAAATCACTTCCCATAGTTCCCCCAACTGTTACTCTCAAGCAGTACCTCCAGTATACCCTTCATCAATACTCAGTCTACACCAATAAACTGCCTTCCATAACCTCCAACTTATTTCTCCTTCACCATCCTCAATTGACTCTTGAATTCTATAACTTCTAAACAGCATTTGTATTATTTATTCATTCATTTGCAGTACCAGGAATTTCTGGAACCTGGGGCCTCACACGTAATAACTAAGTGCTCTATCAATGAAATAAATGCAGAACTCCGAATACCATCCCTAAATCCTAAATTCACTGTGCATGGAAAACACCTTCTGTGGACCCTAAATACTCCGTGTAATCCCCACACCACCCTCTGTTGGTTCACAGTGGGCTGTCCAAGAATCTGCAACGCCACCCTAAACATTACCAATTATGTTCAATATAGGCTCCATCTGCACTTCCAACCACTTCCAACTGTCACCTGTGTAGCTGCAAACCATGATCCATGGACACCCCACCAAAACAAGCCACCTTCCACTAACAGACCATTCTATCTCTACAAAACTTCCTTCATTGTTTTTTGTTTGTTTGTTTGGGGGTTGAGGTCCCATGAGGCACAAACTGACCCCCCACTCTCTGTAGTCAAAGATAATCTTGAACTTTTGATCCTCCCGCCTCCACCTCCTGAGCTATATTCCTATCCCCCCCCCCTTTTTTGGTTTTTCGTGACAGGGTTTCTCTTGCCTGGATCTTGTTCTGTAGACCAGGCTGGCCTCTGCCTGGCTCTGCCTCCCGAGTGCTGGGATTAAAGGTGTGCGTCACCACTGCCCGGCCTTTTTCCCATTTTTTGAGACAATGTCATGTGGCCCAGGCTGGCCTGGATCTTGCTGTGTGGCTGAGGATGATATTCAACTCCTGATCCATGAGCCCTGGTTGCTATTCCAGAAGACCTGAGTTTGGGTCCCAGGACCCATATGGCGGTTCAATACAGTAGGCTAGCACATACATGCAGGCAAAACAATCATACATGTAAAAACAAAAGAAAGAAATTAAAATCAACTCCTGATCCTCTTGCCTCCAACATCCCAATAAGGTCCCATTCCCAGTGCTAGACAACCACAAATCAAGTGTCTATAGATTTTCTTTATCCTAGACACTTTATATAAATGTAATATGTAGACCTTTAAACTATGTATTTTTATTGTATGTGTATGTGTTTTCCCTGTGTGTACATATGTATGCCTGTGGGGGCCAGAAGAGGGCATCAGCTACCCTAGAATTGGAGATACAGATGGCTATGGGCCATCACGTGGGTCCTGTACAAGGGCAGCAATGTTCTTAACCATGGAGTCATCTCTCCAGCTCCAATATGCAAGTGTTTTTATGTCTAGCTTAGCATAAGGCTTTGGTGGTGATAGTGACGATCATTTTTTTACATAAGGTCTCACTGTATCCCAGGCTGGCCTGAACTCTCTGTGGTGCTCTGCCTCAGCCTCCCAAGAGTACTTCACCACAGCACAGGTTTTGAAGGTTTATACATATTGTAGCATGTAACAAGTATTCTGTGCTTTTCATTGTGGAATATTGGCCTAGTCAATGATCTATTAATTGTTCCCCAAATCACTCACTATTAGCTTCCAACTACAAATCAAAATAGCTCACTGAAATCCAAACTTCAAAACAAGTTCCTGAAAAGCACCCCAAACCATACTCATCAACTCTCAGTTATACCCACAACCAATTCCATTAATCCTCAATCATCATTAAACTACCCCCACAGCCTCATC